>NW_019264864.1:10521-11765 GCF_002742605.1 Olea europaea var. sylvestris
CTTACTGAAGGCCCAAGAATAACTAACTAAGAGGGGGTGAATTGGTTGTTTGAAACTTTTTCTAAAATAAACGCAAATTTAAGCAAAAAACTATGAATAAACAAGATAACAATAACAGGAAGGGAAAAGAGAGCGCAAATGATGTAATAAGGAGGTTCGATCCAATCACGATCTACGTCTCCTGTTACCAAACTCTCCGTCATGAGCAATGCCTTTTTCACTATCTTTGATTGACTTATGGTGCAATCCAACCCTTACAATTGCTTCCGATGACTTGCAACTAAGGAACACCAATCCTTTTACACGTTGAGCTTTCCGGGATCTCAACTCTACCCACAAGAAAATCAAGGTTACAATTGAAAGGTTTCTCTCTTAACAAATGGTATGAACACAACTAAATATTAAGATAGAATTAGATACAAACACTTCAATAAATCACAAAGAATATAGCTCAAGTGTTGTGTGAAAAACTTTTAATGAGATATATGATTTTTCAAAAAGTTACTCACTCAAAAAGTTTTTCAACAAATAAATATTTTGATCTCTTAAAAACTGAAAAACAAGGTAGATATGATCAATATATAACTCTCTTTAATGTTCTAAAAAGCTTGCATTAAAGGAGGTATAAAGAGAGGTATTTATAGCCATCAATCAGGAGATCTAGACAAGTGATTTGGACGTTCGCTTGTTATCCGGACGATCAACTAGCCGTTTGTTAAACGGTTAAAAAATGTGACCTTTAGACATCTCATCCGGACGTTCGGAAGACCCCATCCGGACGTCCGGATGGGCCAACTATTTTCCCATCGAATTTTCCTTTTTCATAAAAAATGATCTTTAAGAAACTTGTAGGGTTTTCTAATGTATTTTGTATAGATAAAAGTAATTTTATAAGGATTTAATTATGAAAAATCAAATTACTCATCTTTTGAAAACAATTTTTATGCTAGTAAAATTTGTCATGATAATTCCTGTGCATAAAAATTGTTTGAGCTATAATCGATGCGAAATATTAATGTGTTTTACCTTTACACTTGAGTATACAAATGCATCTATAGCTAATGTCTTCAATTTCTTCGCCCAATGCAATTTGGTGCGTGAAAGCTCGATTTCCATTTCCTTGTTCGTAAATCTTTTGTGTATATCGTTTTGCACCAATGTTGCATGATTCCTGATCTAAATCTTTCGTGTCATAAATCACTATCAATCACTTAAATTCAATTTGTTAGAATCAAACACAATTT
>NW_019264865.1:0-11763 GCF_002742605.1 Olea europaea var. sylvestris
AGTTGAATACGATAGAAGAATTCGACCGAACACTACTTTAGTCTTATGAATCTAGATATTAGAAATAAAGGTGACCAATAGGTGAAGTTGTTCCCCCCTAATCCCCAGGTATTAATTAAATTCTCACTAATTTTCTATTGCATTCACGAAAATTTTAGTTGCTAGACTTAACGATCACATTTAATCATTTTTTTCTGTTTATTTTTATCGAATAGAAGTTAGGAATAATAAATTGAGTACTAAAATATAGTCCTCGTGGGAACGATAATCCGAACTCAAAATGTCAACTTTACTACCTGTTACGATTCGTTCACTTGCGGGATAAAATCGACAAAAGTACACACCATAGTGTACATGTAGCAAGGTCCTTACCGATTGAACTTTGCTATTTGTACACTAATTTTTGGCACGTTGTTTGACACTTGCAATGTTGCCCAGTGTCTATTGGATGGGAAAACTATTTGGAATTTAAACTGTCCAACAGGGTAATGTCACGTGGCAAAGTGTAAACTAAAGTGTACACCATAATGTACATGTAGCAAGGTTCTTGCCGATTGAACTTTGCTATTTGTATACTAATTTTTGACACGTTGTTTGAGACTTGCATTGTTGTCATGTGTTAATTCGATGGAAAAACTGTTTGAAATTTAAACTATCCAATAGGTTAATGTCACGTGGCAAAGTGTAAACTAAAGTTTACACCATAGTGTACATGTCACAAGGTTCTTACCGATTGAACATTGCTATTTGTACACTAATTTTGACATGTTGTTTGACACTTGCATTGTTGTCAAGTGTTAATTGGATGCAAAAACTGTTTGAAATTTAAACTATCAAAAAGGGTAATATCACGTGGCAAAGTGTAAACTAAATTGTGCAACATGGTGTACGTGTAGCAAGGTTCTGACTCGTTGAACTTTGCTATTTGTACATCGATTTATGATACGTTGTTTGAAACTTGCATTGTTGTCAAGTGTCAATTGGATGGGAAAACTGTTTGAAATTTAAACTGTCCAACAGGGTAATTTCACGTGGCAAAGTGTAAACTAAAGTATACACTATAGTGTACATGTAGCATGGTCCTTATCGATTGAACTTTGTTATCTGTACACTGATTTTTGGCCCGTTGTTTGACAACTTGCATTGTTGTCAAATGTCAATTGAATAGTAAAACTGTTTGAAATTTAAATTGTCCAATGGGGTAATGTCACGTGGCAATGTGAAAACTAAAGTGTGTACACCATAGTGTACATGTAGCAAGGTTCTTACCGATTGAACTTTGCTATTTGTACACTGATTTTTGACATGTTGTTTGACACTTGCATTTTCATTAAGTGTCAATTGGATAGGAGAACTGTTTGAAATTTAAACTATCTAACAGGGTAATGTTATGTGGCAAAGTGTAGACTAAAGTATGTACACCATAGTGTACATGTAGCAAGGTTTTTACTGATTAAACTTTGCTATTTGTATACTGATTTTTGACAAGTTTTTTGACTCTTGCGTTTTTGTCAAGTGTCAATTGGATGGGAAAACTTCTTGAAATTTAAACTATCCAATAGGGTAATGTCACGTGATAAAGTGTAGACTAAAGTGTACACCATAGTATACCTGTAGCCAGGTTCTTATCGATTGAACTTTGCTATTTGTACACTGATTTTTTATACGTTGTTTGACACTTGCATTTCTTACCGATTGACATATGCTATTTGTACACTGATTTTTGGCACGTTGTTTAACACTTACATTGTTGTCAAGTGTCAATTGGATGGGAAAAATATTTGAAATTTAAACTGTCCAATGGGGTAATGTCACGTAGCAAAGTGTAAACTAAAGTGTGTACACCACATTGTACATGTAGCAAGGTTTTTACCGATTGAATTTTGCTATTTGTACACTGATTTTTGACACGTTGTTTGACACTTGCATTGTTGTCAAGTGTCAATTAGGTGGGAAAACTTTTTGAAATTTAAACTGTTGAACAAGGTAATGTCACATGGCAAAGTGTAAACTAAAGTGTACACCATAGTGTACATGAAGCAAGGTTCTCACCGATTGAACTTTGTTATTTGTACACTGATTTTTAACATGTTGTTTGACACTTGCATTGTTATCAAGTGTCAATTGGATGGGAAAACTGTTTGAAATTTAGACTGTCCAACAGGGCAATGTCATGTGGCATAGTGTAAACTAAAGTGTACACCATAGTGTACATGTAACATTGTCTTTACCGATTGAACTTTTCTTCTTGTACACAAAATTTTTGATACGTTGTCTGATACTTGCATTGCTGTCAAGTCTCAATTCGTTGGGAAAACTATTTGAAATTTAAAGTCTCCAATAGGGTAATGTCACGTTACAAAGTGTAAACTAAAGTGTACACGATAGTGTATATATCTCGAGGTACTATCCGATTGAACATTGCGATTTGTACACTAATTTTTGACACATTGTTTGACACATACATTATTGTCAAGTGTCACTTGGATAGGAAAATTGTTTGATATTTAAAATGTCCAACAAGGATATGTCATGTGGCAAAGTGTAAACTAAAGTGTACATGAAGCAAGGTTCTCACCGATTGAACTTTGCTATTTGTACACTGATTTTTGACATGTTGTTTGGCACTTACACTATTGTCAAGTGTCAATTGGATTTGAAAACTGTTTGAAATTTAAACTGTCCAACAGGGTAATGTCGCGTGGCAAAGTGTAAGCTAAAGTGTGTACACTATAGTGTACATGTAGCAAGGTTCGTACCGATTGAACATCGCTATGTGTACACTGATTTTTAACACGTTGTTTGACACTTACGGTTTTGTCAAGTGTCAGTTGGATGGAAAAACTGTTTGAAATTTAAACTGTCCAAAGGGGTAATGTCACGTGGCAAAGTGAAAACTAAAGTGCACACCATAATTTACATGTAGCAAGTTTCTTACCGATTGAACTTTGCTTTTTGTACTCTGATTTTTTGACACGGTGGTTGACACTTGCATTGTCGTCAAGTGTCAATTGGATGGAAAAACTATTTGAAATTTAAACTATCCAATAGGGGAATGTCACATGGCAAAGTGTAAACCAAAGTGTACAGCATAGTGTACATGTTGCATCGTCCTTCCGATTGAACTTTGTTATTTGTACATTAATTTTTAACCCGTTGTTTGGCACTTGTATTGTTGTCAAGTGTCAATTGGATTAGAAAAATATTTGAAATTTAAACTGTGTGACAGGGTAATGTCACGTGGCAAAGTGTAGACTAAAGTGTGCACACCGTAGTGTACATGTCGCGAGGTTCTTACCGATTGAACTTTGTTGTTTGCACACTAATTTTTAACACGTTGTTTGACACTTGTATTGTTGTCAAGTGTCAATTGGATAGGAAAGCTATTTGAAATTTAAACTGTCCAACAGGGTAATTTCACGTAGCAAAGCGTAGACTAAAGTGTGTACACCAAAGTGTACATGTAGCAAGGTTCTTACCGATTGAAATTTGCTGTTTGTACACTGATTTTTCACGCGTTGTTTGACACTGCATTTTTGTTAAGTGTCAATTGGATAGGAAAATTGTTTGAAATTTAAACTGTCCAACGGGGTAATGTCATGTGGTAAAGGGTAAACTAAAGTTTACACCATAGTATACATGAAGCAAGGTTCTTACCAATTGAACTTAGCTATCTGTACACTGATTTTTGACACGTTGTTTCACACTTGCATTCCATGGGAAAATAGTTTGAAATTTAAGCTGTCCAACTGAGCAATGTCACGTGGCAAAGTGTAAACTAAAGTGCGCACACCATAGTGTACATGTAGCAAGGTTTTTGCCGATTGAACTTTGATATTTTTACACTGATTTTTGACATGTTTTTTGACACCTGCATTGTTGTCAAGTGTTAATTGATTGGGAAAACTATTTAAAAGTTAAACAGTCCAACAGTATAATGTCATGTCGTAAAGTGCAAACTAAAGTGTACACCATAGTGTACATGTCGCAAAGTTCTTACCGATTGAACTTTACTATTTGTACACTGATTTTTTATACGTTGTTTGACACTTGCATTGTTATCTAGTGTCAATTGGATGTGAGAACTATTTGAAATTTAAACTGTCAAATAGGGCAATGTCATATAGCAATGCGTAAACTAAAGTGTGCACCATAGTGTACGTGTGGCATGGTTTTTACCAATTGAATTTTGCTATTTGTACACAGATTTTTGAAACGTTGTTTGACACTTGCGTTGTCATCAAGTGTCAATTGGATGGGAAAACTATTTGAAATTTAAACTGTCCAACGGGGTAATGTCACGTGACAAAGTGTAAACCAAAGTGCACACCATAATGTACATGTAGCAAGTTTCTTACTGATTGAACTTTGCTATTTGTACATTGATTTTTTGACACGGTGTTTGACACTTGCATTGTTGTCAAGTGTCTATTAGATGGGAAAACTGTTTCAAATTTAAACTATCCAATAGGGTAATGTCACCTGGCAAAGTGTAAACTAAAGTGTACAGCATAGTGTACATATAGCATGGTCCTTACCGATTGAACTTTGTTATTTGTACACTGATTTTTGACACGTTGTATGGCACTTGCATTGCATGAGAAAACTGTTCGAAATTTAAACTATCCAACAGGGCAATGTCATGTGGTAAAGTGTAAACTAAAGTCCATACACCATAGTGTACATGTAGCAAGGTTCTTACTGATTGAACTTTGCTATTTTAACACTGATTTTTGACACGTTGTTTGACACTTGCATTGTTTTCAAGTGTCAATTGGTTGGCAAAAATATTTAAAATTTAAACTGTCCAACAGGGTAATGTCACGTGGTAAAGTGCAAACTAAAGTGTACACCATAGTGTACTTTGCTATTTTAACACTGATTTTTGACACGTTGTTTGACACTTGAATTGTTTTCAAATGTCAATTGGTTGGCAAAACTATTTAAAATTTAAACTGTCCAACAGGGTAATGTCACGTGGCAAAGTGCAAACTAAAGTGTACACCATAGTGTACATATCGCAAGATTCTTACAGATTGAACTTTACTATTTGTACACTGATTTTTTACATGTTGGTTGACACTTGTATTGTTGTCTAGTGTCAAATGGATGTGACAACTATTTGAAATTTAAATTGTCAAATGGGGTAATGTCACGTGGCATTGTGTAAACTAAAGTGTGTACCATAGTGTACGTGTGACAAGGTTCTTACCAATTGAACTTTGCTATTTGTACACCGATTTTTGACACGTTTTTGACACTTGCATTGTCTTCAAGTATCAATTGGATGAGAATACTGTTTGAAATTTAAACTATCCAACGGGGTAATGTCATGTGGCAAAGTGTAAACTAAAGTGCACACCATAGTGTACATGAAGCAAGTTCTCACCGATTGAAATTTGCTATTTGTACACTGATTTTTGACAAGTTGTTTGACACTTACATTGTCGTCGAGTGTCAATTGGATGGGAAAACTATTTGAAATTTAAACTTTCCAATAGGGTAATGTCATGTGGCAAAGTGCAAACTAAAGTGTACATGTCACGAGGCTCTTACCGATTGAACTTTCTTATTTGTACAATGATTTTTGACACATTGTTTGACACTTTCATTGTTGTCAATTGTCAATTGGATAGAAAAACTGTTTGAAATTTAAACTGTCCAACAGGGTAATGTCACGTGGCAAGGTGTAATCTAAATTCTGTACACCATAGTGTACATGTAGTAAGGTTCTTACCGATTGAACTTTTCTATTTGTTCACTGATTTTCGACATGTTGTATGATACTTGTGTTGTTGTCAACTGTTAATTGGTGGAAAAACTGTTTGACATTTTAACTATCCAATAGGGTAATTTCACATGGCAAAGTGTAAACTAAAGTGTACACCATAGTGTACATGTAGCATGGTCTTTACCGATTGAACTTTGTTATTTGTACACTGATTTTTGACACGTTGTTTGACACTTACATTGTTGTCAAGTGTCAATTGGATTGGAAAACTCTTTGAAATTTATACTGCCTAATAAGGTAATGTCACGTGGCAAAGTGTGAACTAAAATATACACCGTAGTGTATATGTAGCGTGGTACTTACCGATTGAACTTTGCTATTTGTACACTAATTTTTGACACGTTGTTTGACACTTGTATTGTTGTCCTGTGTTAATTGGGTGGGAAAACTTTTTGAAATTTAAACTGTCCAATAGGGTAATGTCACGTGTAAAATGTATGCGAAAGTGTACACCATAGCCTACATGTCTCAAGGTTCATACTGATTGAACTTTGCTATTCGTACACTGATTTTTAACTCGTTGTTTGACACATGCATCATTGTCAAGTGTCAATTGGATGGGAAAACTGTTTAAAATTTAAACTATCGAACGGGGTAATGTCACCTGGCAAAGTGTAAACTAATGTGTACACCATAGTGTACATGTAGAGAGGTTCTTATCGATTGAACTTTGCTATTTGTACACTGATTTTTGACACGTTGTTTGATACTTGCATTGTTGTCAAGTTTCAATTGGATGGGAAAACAATTTAAAATTTACACTTTCTAGTAGGGTAATGTAACGTGGCAAAGTGTAAACAGAAGTGTACACCATATTGTACGTGTAGTAGGGTTCTTATCGATTGAACTTTGATATTTGTACACTGATAATTGGAGGGGAAAACTATTTGAAATTTAAACTGTTCAATAGGGTAATGTCACGTGGCAAACTGTAAACTAAAGTGAACAACATAGTTTACATGTAGCAAGGTTCTTAACGATTGAACTTTGCTATTTGTGCACTAATTTTGGACACATTGTTTGACTCTTGAATTGTTGTCAAGTGTCAATTGGATGGGAAAACTGTTTGAAATTTAAACTGTCCAACAGGGCAATGTCACTTGGCAAAGTGTAAACTAAAGTGTACACCACAGTGTATATGTAGCATGGTCCATTCCGACTGAACTTTGCTATTTGTACACTAATTTTTGACACATTATTTGACACTCGCATTATTGTCAAGGGTCAATTGGATAGGAAAACATTTTGAAATTTAAATTCTCCAATAGGGTAATGTCATGTGGTAAAGTGTAAACGAAAGTGTGTACGCCATAGTGTACATGAAGCAAGGTTCTTACCGATTGAACTTTGCTAAATTTACACTGATTTTTGACACTTTTTTTACACTTGCTTTGGATGGGAAAACCGTTTGAAATTTAAACTGTCCAACAGGGTAATGTCACGTGGAAAATTGCAAACTAAAGTGTGTACCCCATAGTGTACATGTAGCAAGGTTCTTACCGATTGAACTTTACTATTTGTACACTGATTTTTGACACGTCGTTGTCAAGTGTCAATTTGGTGGGAAAACTATTTGAAATTTAAACTATCCAATAGGGTAATGACATGGGGTAAAGTGTAAACCAAAGTGTACACCATAATGTACATGTCGTAAGGTTCTTATCGTTTAAACTTTGCTATTTGTACACTGATTTTTGATACATTGTTTGACACTTGCATTGTTGTCAAGTGTCAATTGGATTGGAAAATTGTTTGATATTTAAACTATCCAACAGAGTAATGTCACGTGGCAAAGTGTAAACCAAAGTGTATACCATAGTGTGCATGAAGCAAAGTTCTTACCGATTGAACTTTGTAATTTATACACTGATTTTTGACACGTTGTTTGACACTTGCATTTCTTACCGATAGAACTCTGCTATTTGTAACCTGATTTTTGACACGCCGTTTAACACTTGCATTATTGTCAAGTGTCTATTGGATGGGAAAACTATTTGAAATTTAAACTGTCCAACGGAGTAATGTCACTTGGCAAAGTTTAAACTAAAGTGTACACCATAGCTACATGTAGCAAGGTTCTTACCGATTAATTTTTGCTATTTGTACACTAATTTTTGACACGCTGTTTAACACTAGCATTGTTGTCAAGTGTCAATTGGAAGGAAAAACTGTTTGCAATTTAACCTGTCTAACAGGGTAATGTCACCTGACAAAGTGTAAACTAAAGTGTACGCACACCATAGTTTACATGTCGCATGGTCCTTACCAACTGAACTTTGCTATTTGTACACTAATTTTTGGCACGTTGTTTGACGCTTGCATTATTGTCAAGTGTCAATTCGATGGTAAAACTGTTTGAAATTTAAACTATCCAACAGGGTAATATCACGTGACAAAGTGTAAATTAAAGTGTACACCATAGTGTACATGTCTCAAGGTTCTTACCGATTGAACTTTGGTATTTGTACATTAATTTTTGACATGTTGTTTGACACTTGCATTGTTGTCAAGTTTCAATTGGATGGAAAAATTATTTGAAATTTAAAATGTCTACCAGAGATATGTCACGTGACAAAGTGTATACTAAAGTGTACACCATAGTGTACAAGAAGCAATGTTCTTACCGATTGAATTTTGCTATTTGTGCACTAATTTTTAAAACGTCATTTGACACTTGCATTGTTGTCAAGTGTCAATTGGATGGGAAAAATATTTGAAATTTAAAATGTCCAAAAGGGTAATATCACATGGCAAAGTTTAAACTAAAGTGTAAGGTTCTTACCGATCAAACTTTGCTATTTGTACACTGATTTTTGACAAGTTGTTTGACACTGGTGTTGTTGTCAAGTGTCAATTGGATGGAAAAACTATTTGAAATTTAAACTGTCCAACAGGATAATGTCATGTGGAAAAGTGTAAACTAAAGTGTGTACACCATAGTGTATATGTAGCAAGGTTCTTACCGATTGAACTTTGCTATTTGTACACTGATTTTCTACAAGTTGTTTGACATTAGTGTTGTTGTCAAGTGTCAATTGGATGGGAAAATTATTTGAAATTTAAACTGTCCAACAGGATAATGTCATGTGGGAAAGTGTAAACTAAAGTGTTACACAATAGTGTATATGTAGCAAGGTTCTTACCAATTGAACTTTGCTATTTGTACACTAATTTTTGACATGTTATTTGACACTTGGATCATCGTCTTGTGTCAATTGAGTGGGAAAACTATTTGAAATTTAAACTGTCCAACAAGGTAATGACACGTGGCAAAGTGTGAACAAATGTTCACACCATAGTGTACATGTCACAAGGTTCTTACCGCTTGAACTTTGCTATTTGTACACTAATTTTTGACACGTTATTTGACACTTGCATTGCTGTCAAGTGTTAATTGGATGGGAGAACTGTTTGAAATTTAAACTGTCCAATAGGGTAATGTCACGTGGCAATGTGAAAACCAAAGTTTATACCATAGTGTACATGAAGTAAGGTTCTTATCAATTGAACTTTGCTATTTGTACACTGATTTTTGACACGTTGTTTGACACTTGTATTTTTTACCGATTGAACTTTGATGTCACGTGGCAAAGTGTAAACTAAAGTGTACATCATAGTGTACATGTAGCAAGATTATTACCGATTGAACTATTCAATTTTTACACTAATTTTTGACACATTGTTTGACACTTGGATTGCTGTCAAGGGTCAGTGGGATGGGAAATTGTTTGAAATTTAAACTAATCAACAAGGTAATGTCACGTTGCAAAATGTAAACTAAAGTGTACACCATAGTGTACATGTAGCAAGGTTCTTATCGATTGAACTTTGCTATTTTTACACTGATTTTTGACATGTTGTTTGACACTCGCATTGTTGTCAAGTGTCAATTGGATGGAAAAACTGTTTGAAATTTAAACTGCCCAATAAGGTAGCGTCACGTTGCAAAGTATAAACTAAAGTGTACACCATTGTGTACTTGTAACAAGGTTCTTACTGATTGAACTTTGCTATTTGTACACTAATTTTTTACACATTGTTTGACACTTTTATTGTTGTCAAATGTCAATTGGATAGGAAAACTATTTAAAATTTAAACTGTCCAATAGGGAAATGTCACGTGGAAAAGTGTTAACTATAGTGTACACCATAGTGTTCATGTGGCAAGGTTCTTACCGATTGAACTTTGCTATTTATAAACTAATTTTTGACATGTTATTTGACACTTGCATTGTTGTCAAGTGTCAATTGGATGTGAAAACTGTTTGAAATTTAAACTGTCCAACAGGGCAATGTTACGTGGAAAAGTGTAAACTTAAGTATACATGTAGCAAGGTTCTTACCGATTGAACTTTACTATTTGTAAACTGATTTTAAACACGTTGTTTTACACTTGCATTGTGTTCAAGTGTCAATTGGATAGGAAAACTGTTTGAAATTTAAAATGTCCAACAGGGAAATGTCACGTAGCGAAGTGTACACTGTAGTGTACTTGTAGCAAGGTTCTTACCGATTGAACTTTTCTATTTGTACACTGATTTTTAACACATTGTTTGACACTTTCATTGTTGTCAAGTGTCAATTAGATGAAAAAACTATTTGAAATTTAAATTGTCGAACATGGTAATGTCACGTGGTAGAGTGTAAATTAAAGTGTACACAATAGAGTACATGTAGGAATGTTCTAACCGATTGAACTTTGCTATTTGTACACTGATTTTTGACACGTTGTTTAACGCTTGCATTGTTGTCAGGTGCCAATTGGATAGGAAAATTGTTAGAAATTTAAACTATCCAACAAGGGAATGTCACGTGGCAAAGTCTAAACCAAAGTGTACATGAAGCAAGGTTCTTATCGATTGAACTTTGTAATTTGTACACTGACTTTTGACACGTTGTTTGACACTTGCATTGTTGTCAAGTGTCAATTGGATGAAAAAAATTATTTGAAATTTAAACTTCCCAACAAGGTAATGTCACGTTGCAAAGTGTAAACTAAAGTGTACACCATAATGTACATGTAGCAAGGTTCTTACCTATTGAATTTTGCTATTTCTAAACCGATTTTTGACCCGTTGTTTGACACTTGCATTATTATCAAGTGCTAATTGGATTGGAAAACTGTTTGAAATTTAAACTGTCCAACAGGGAATTGTCACGCGGTAAAGTTTAAACTATAGTGTGCATCATAGTGTTCATGTGGCAAGGTTCTTACCGATTAACTTTGCTATTTGTTCACTGATTTTTGACACAGTTTTTGACACTTGCACTGTTGTCAAGCATCAATTAGATGGGAAAACTATTTGAAATTTAAACTACCCAACAAGGTAATGTCACGTGTCCAAGTGTAAACTAAAGTGTACACCATAGTGTACATGTAGTAAGGTTCTTACCGATTGAACTTTGCTATTTGTACACTGAATTTTGACACGTTGTTCGACACTTGTATTGTTGTCAAGTATCAATTGGATAGGATAATTATTTGAAATTTAAACTGTGCAATAGGGAAATGTCACGTGGAAAAGTGTAAACTATAGTGTACACTATAGTGTTCATGTGGCAAGGTTCATGCCGATTGAACTTTGCTATTTGTAAATTGATTTTTGACATGTTGTTCTACACTTGCATTGTGGTCAAGTGTCAATTGGATGGAAAAACTATTTGAAATTTAAATTGACCAATAGGGAAATGTCACGTAGTGAAGTGTAAAGTAAAGTGTACACCGTAGTGTACATGTAGCAAGGTTCTTATCGATTGAACTTTTCTGTTTTCACACTAATTTTTGACATGTTTTTTGATACTTGCATTGTTGTCAAGTGTCAATTGGATGGAAAACTATTAGAAATTTAAATTGTCCAACTTGGTAATGTCACGTTCCAAAGTGTAAAAAAAAGTGTACACAATAATGTACATGTAGGAAGGTTCCTACCGATTTAACTTTGCTATTTGTATACTAGTTTTTGACACGTTGT
>NW_019264866.1:0-1312 GCF_002742605.1 Olea europaea var. sylvestris
GAACCGTCAAAATCGAAAACCGCGGTTAACTTAACCGAATGGGGCTAAAAAAACCGAACCGATGGTGCAATGGGGCAGATATGATTTTTATTCCAACAAACTGGTTCGTGGTGGTGCGGGTATGGTATTTATGCCGTCGAACCGAAATCGAACCGATTACCCACTAAAAAAAACAATTGAATTAATTATTGGGGTTTACACTACTTTTCTATCTAGCCCAAAACAAAATCCCCCCTCCCCCAATTACATCTACATGACTCAGCCGGCCAATCCACTTATCATTAGCCCATAATAATAGCATTGGTATGACATTATATAAATGCAAACACTACTCTCCACAAACTACAAACTCACGCACGGCTTCTTTTATTGTTATTTTTTTCTATTGTGTGTAGAAAATTCTACTTCTTCATCTACTCTAAAGTTTGTGCAACGTTTAGCGTGAAGGAAGCTGACGAAGAGGTATATTTTTTTATTTAAATCTTAGTTAAAACCGTTCTGGAATAGGTAGTATCATTATATTCTCTACTTACATTTCTTATTTACTATATAGGAATCAACTTTGAGTGTTGATCTATGTTAGTAAGATTTGTGGGGAAGAATGAATCAAGTAATTTCGATGCACAATAATTAAGAATGAAGGAAAAGTTTAGTATTGTTATATTTATAATATTGTTTGTTAAATTTGTATTTTACAATTGAAAATTGGGATAATGTTTGCATTTTCGTTTGAAATATTGTTTGATAATGTTTGCATTTTCGTTTAAAATATTGTGTTTTTGTTTTTATTGACTTTTTCATAAATTATTTTATATCAATTTAACGGATGAACCTATAAAAAATAATTTATTTTTATGGTTATTAATCGAATCGAACCATGCTGAACCGAGATACGAACCGAACCGATTTACGTGGTTATGGTGCGGTTATGGTTTTGGCTGAACCGACCTATAACCAAACCGTTGCCAATCCTAGAAGAAGGAGATGAACAAAATGGGTGCACGTAGGACATGAATAGTAGAGAAGATGGAAGATGAACCATGCTTATGTAATGGGGAGAAGGGGTTCTTGAAGTGACCTGGCCATTTTACCCCTCCAATTTAAAATTAAAAGTGAGTCCAGATGTATATTTAATAGTGGAACTCACAATAGATGGGCAGAAGGACATTTTCCACAGTGAAACATTGAAAGAATTGTGAAAATGCAAAAAATTGAAACCTAGGGATGGGTTGTGCTAGTAAGCCATACACATAATTAACCTAACACACCATCCATGCTAGCCAACAAAAAGTAAGTGGTTGAGTGGGACACA
>NW_019264866.1:10368-11758 GCF_002742605.1 Olea europaea var. sylvestris
TTACATTCTTAATTATGCTTTAAGACACTGAGGACAATTTCGGGTTTAAGTTTGGAAATAGGAAAAACTTTGAGTTTTTGGTTTTCGTATGTTTTTGTGTGTTTAGTTAAAAAATCGTTAAACTTTTTTCTTGGTTTCGTATTGATTTATGAACTATGAATAGGGAGCATGCTAGATTGATTGAAACTTAAACTTGCAAAACTTGATATTATACATGCATTAGAATTGAGTTTGACATTATGATGAAATGAGTTTATTCATGTATTTTTTAGATTGATTTAGCTGGACATAGATGCTTTACCCAAACCATACTGATTTTTATTCTTAGATCAAATTTAGCACAATTTGAGATGATCTTACTATTGTAGGAAGATACAAATGTGAATGTGGATTCCTTCTATGAAAATGTTTGTGTGGATTCTTTTAGATTAATAGGATAAATAATTGGACGAAAGTCTTAAATTAGATGTCGATTTCTTTAGTATGTATGTGATAAGGGGCATTGCACTGATCAAGGCATATATTCTTAAATTTAAAACATCTCTTTGAAGTATTTATGACTTGAGTAATTAAGCCTACAAGGGTATCTTAAAACCTGGTGCCTTAAAGTCATCTAACTTGGGAGTTATTGACGTAAAGCTCGCTACAGTGGTCATTTAGAAAGCAATCATAGATGAAGTTGCCCTTAAAGAAATTGTTCTCTTCGAAGCCTTTTTTACTCAGATTATTAAACCTATAAGGGTATCTGAAAACCTAATACCCTAAAGTCATCAGCTTAAGGCCTGCTACATGGGTCATCTAGAAAGCTTAAGGGGGAGTGCAAAATAAAATTGGCAATTAGCAAATCATGTGCATGAAAAAAGCAAAAGCACTAACTGTTTTATTAAGTCTCAAAACTTGTTCGAGGGAATTTGACTTTGAATAAAGGGTAAATAGCCTAGTTAAGTCTTAGCGATCGAAGCAATCAAATAATTGGAGAATCCTTTTTCATTGATGTGTTGACTTGCAACTAGTGACCTTCGCCTGAATCAGAGAGGGTGAGGATAGTAATGAAAAATTTAATCTTAGATCATACACTGGGAAAAGAATAAAAAAATAAGTTAGAGGATATGTGAATCTTACGAGATGAAATGATATATTTAACCATAGAGAACCGAGAATTGAAACAACTTGTCAATTCATTAATGTCTATTTAGTTCTTTACACACAAATCGATTTTGCATTAGAAAAGTAGATATTGGTTTGGTATTGTGACTTTGAAGCGATTTGTAAATTTAACACGGTATTATCAAAACCTGAGGTAAAAAGCTAAACTGTCCAATCAAATATTTTTGCATGCTTGTGTGTTTGCTGTTATTTAGGCTATGGTTTTGTTCAAGGACGAACAAAT
>NW_019264866.1:30516-33232 GCF_002742605.1 Olea europaea var. sylvestris
GTGGGTTCCTCTGCTGACGTATCTATCATTTCGACATCTCCCCCTTCAAGGTTGGACCTTTCACAAGTTTGTCAATCATCTCTGTGTCTTGGGAGATCATATTCATGCTACGGGGTTCGAATTTCTTTAACGAGCTGAGGTAGCATTTCCTAAAGCCCATCTGATTGCCTCAAACTGTGGTTGTGCCTCGTTCAATTGGGAATTTAATGCATAGATGGTAAATGGAGGTGGCCGCCCAGGGTTCTTTCAGTGAAGGTCATCCCATTACTCCGTAACATGTAGATCACTGATCCATCACAAGAAACTCCATAAGGTGGTGGGTCGTAAGAGGGATTGATCCCATTTCTACAGCCAGTGTGATTCTCCTCCTTGGAACGATGCTTTCTCTTGTGAAGCTATGTAGCGAGGTGGTCATGGGAATCAAATCGTGGGTGATTTGCATTTTATCATAAGTTGCTCCAAATAGGATGTTAACGGAACTCCCATTATCTATGAGCATGAGGTTCAGACCTTTTTTTACTACTACGGCCCTTACCACAAGGACGTCACAGTGCGATTAATGGACACTAATGGTATCTTTATGCGTGAAAGTGATTGTTGGAGTGGTGTGTGCCCATCGAGGATTGTTGTTAACCAAATAGCTCATCATAGGAATCTTTGGCCTCTCTAGCATAATTCCTTTGGGCATTTCTGGAATCTCCCCCAATATGAGGGCTCCTGATTATGGTATCAATTTCTCTGATGAGGTCATTTTCTGTGCCAACATGGGGTTCTCTCCTTTGCCTTTGCGTATCCTTGGGCCTTTCCAAGTCTTCATTATTTTGTTGTCTGGGGGAGTGCACTCTTTGCACACGCCTTACCTCTTCATGTCGAGGCTCCTGTTCTTGTCTCCCCCTGAACGTATATCTTCAATCCCTACGTGCATTTCTCCAATTGCTATCCCGGTTCATTGATTTCAGTTGTCGGGGCCTCAACATGTAGTCATTGGTGTTGTGGTCATGAGTTCAGTGGTACGAGCAATACAGCCTATTTCTAGGTTCATTGCCCTACCCTCTGCATTTAGAGTGACCATAGCTAATGCTTGGCCCGAAGTGGGTGCAATCGTCTATCCAGCTTGGTCCATTGCTGGGTTACCAAGTGTGAGACGGGGCCCTATCTTTGTCTTTACGGGAGCGGAAGCCCCAGAGAGGTTCAGTTGTAGTGATCAATCAACTCCTTATTTTCTATCTCGCTTCTCATCATTTCTACCAAAACATCACAGGTGGTCGGATTTTGATTCCTTACATCCCTCCAGGAAAGAGTATTCATGTTAAGGCCTCCCCTCAGAGCTGACAGAGCTTCCCTGTTCATTACCCGTTCACAATAGGTCATTTGTCTGTGAACCTTGCTAAGTAATTTTTCAAGGTTTCACCGACTTGTTGCTTCATATCCTGTAGCCTCTGAATGGGAGCCTCTCATTCTTTGCTTGCCAAGTACTGATTTAAGAAGACCTTCTTGAGGTCAGGCTAGCTTCTGATACTGCCAGCTGGAAGACGATGTACCATATTTCTACCGTCCCCACCAAAGTTAAGTGGAAAGCCCTACACTTAAGTGTTGGTGAGGCACCTCTCAAAGACATCTGAGTTTTGTAATTATTGAGTTGTTTCATCGGGTCTCTTTTGCCTTCATACTTTTGTATTTCGGGGGCACAAAATGGTTCGGTACGTGCATTCTTCAACTCCCATGAAAATGGGAGGCTGTCATCATCATCGTCCAGTTCGTATGACCTGCATGCACCGTCTAAATCTTTTCCTTCGGCTTGATACCGAGGTGGTTGGGACGTTCCCACCTGGGCCCGTAAATTTGTAGCATCCTTCAGTTTCCGCCTATTTCTAGGTGGTCGAACCTCATGAGTTCCTAGCCTCCCATCATATTCACGTTACCTAGGAGCGGGGACAGATTGCTAGGGTCTATTTCTAGCCTCGAAGGTCCAATCCTATCATAAACACTAAAGGATCTCTGTAGCTCCAGCTCTTGTGCATATTCTAGGGAAAATTTTCCTCCTAAGGTAGGTTACCTCCGACTCCGGTTGGGGCATAACTTGAGGTCACATCCATGCCCACCTTTGTCTTGATTGGGCTCAAACTTCATGCTTGCTCATGCAGATAGGTTCCTGCACCATCCTTTTGATGGAAATCTCTTACTGGGGAGCTCGGCTCTCTCGATGGCCTTGCATTTGCACGAGCAACTTTGCAAAATAGCGTTCTGCTGAGTTATGTCCCTCATATTTGAGGTCATTTCCATAACTTCTCTTACCAATCGAGCAGTGACTCCACCTCTTCAGTGTGCATGGTAGGATCGATGAGTAGTAACATTTGCTCGAAGAACCTCTTCTTTAGAGGCCTCTTGTTAGTGGTTTTTGATTTGAGAGCCATAATGACTACAGCTCATGGTGTATCACCATTCCTTGGATTGACAATTCGCAGTAAGTGATTTTTTGATAGCCGGACCTTTCTTCAAGGTATTGTAGCTATATGATGTCCCCACTGATGGTTTTCACCACTAGGAAGTTTGTGGTTGTAATGTGTGGTTTTCCACAGACGGCACCAAACTGTTGATCTCGAAACATGTATCTCCAACGTGGCCAACATATACCAACACTTCTCAGGTCCAGACAAGTCGTATTCCTGCACGATAGGACTAACCGTTAGTCACACTTGGCCTTCTTCGGTAGGGG
>NW_019264867.1:0-11755 GCF_002742605.1 Olea europaea var. sylvestris
AAGCCGCTTTTCATTGGCTCGATTCCAATCGAATTAGACCAGCAATTTCCCAAAGTCGAACAAACCCGATGTTAACATGAAATCGAAAGTCACTTTTCATTGGCTTGATTCTAATCGAATTAGACAAGCAATTCGCTAAGAATGAACAAACTCGAAGTTATCATGAAATCAAAACCACTTTTCATTGGCTCGATTCCAATCGAATTAGACTAGCAATTCGTCGAAAATGATCAAACCCGAAGTTATCATGAAATTAAAAACCACTTTTCATTGGCTCGATTCCAAGCTAATTAGACTAGCAATTCACTAAAAACGAACAAACCCGTTGTTATCATGAAATCAAAAACTACTTTTCATTAGCTTGATTCCAATCGAATTAGACTAGCAATTTTCCAAAGGCGAACAAACCCGACACTATCATTAAATCCAAAGCCACTTTTCATTGGCTCGATTCTAATCGAATTAGATAAGTAAATTTGCCAAAAACGAATGAACCCGAAGTTATCATGAAATCAAAACCACCTTTCAATGGCTCGATTCCAATCGAACTAAACTAGCAATTTGTCAAAAATGATCAATTCCGAAGTTATCATGAAATCAAAAACCACTTTTCATTCGCTCGATTCCAATCAAATAAGACTAGCAATTTTTAGAAAACGAGCAAGCCCGAAGTTATCATGAAATCGAAAGACACTTTCATTGGCTCGATTCTAATCTAATTATATTAGCAATTCACTGAAAATGTTCAAACCCGAAGTTATCATGAAATCGAAAACCACTTTTCATTGGCTCGATTCCAATCGAATTAGACTAGTAATTCGTCAAAAATGATCAAACCCGAAGTTATCATGAAATCAAAAACGACGTTTCATTGGCTCGATTCCAATCGAATTGGACTAGCAATTTTCAAAAACGATCAAATCCGAAGTAATCATGAAATCAAAAACCACTTTTAATTGGCTCGATTCCAATCGAATTAGACTAGCAATTCGCCAAAAATGAACAAGCTCGAAGTTATCATGAAATAAAAAATGACTTTTCATTGGCTCGATTCCAATCGAATTAGACTAGCATTTTACAAAAAGCAAAAAAACCCGAAGTTATCATGAAATCAAAAGCCACATTTCATTGGCTCGATTTCAATCGAATTAGACTAGCAATTCACCATAAACGAGCAAACCCGAAGTTATCACGAAATCGAAAACCACTTTTTATTGGCTCGATTCCAATCGAATTAGACAAGCAATTTTTCCTAAACGATCAAACCCGAAGTTATCATGAAATCGAAAGCCGCTTTTAATTGGCTCGATTCCAATTGAATTAGACCAGCAGTTTCCCAAAGTCGAACAAACCCGATGTTATCATGAAATCGAAAGTCACTTTTCATTGGCCTAATTCTAATCTAATTAGACTAGCAATTCGCCAAAAATGAACAAATCCGAAGTTATCATGAAATCAAAACCACTATTCATCAGCTCGATTGCAATCGAATTAGACTAGCAATTCGTCGAAAACGATCAAACCCGAAGTTATCATGAAATCAAAAACCACTTTTCATTGGCTTGATTCCAAACTAATTAGACTAGCAATTCGCTAAAAACGAACAAACCCAATGTTATCGTGAAATCAAAAACTACTTTTCATTGGCTCAATTTTGATCGAATTAGACTAGCAATTTGCCAAAGATGAACAAAACCGATGTTATCATGAAATCCAAAGCATTTTTTCATTGGCTCGATTCTAAGCGAATTAGACAAGCAAATTTGCCAAAAACGAACGAACCCGAAGTTATCAAGAAGTCAAAACTACCTTTCAATGGCTCGATTCCAATCGAATTAGACTAGCAATTTGCCAAAAATGATTAATTACAAAATTATCATGAAATCAAAAACCACTTTTTATTCGCTCGATCCCAATCGAATAAGACTAGCAATTTTTAAAAAATGATCAAACCCGAAGTTATCATGAAATCGAAAGACACCTTCATAGCTCGATTCTAATCTAATTATATTAGCAATTCACTGAAAATGTTCAAACCCGAAGTTTTCATGAAATCGAAAGCCGCTTTTCATTGGCTCGATTCCAATCGAATTAGACCAGCAATTTCCCAAAGTTGAACAAACCCGATGCTATCACGAAATCGAAAGTCACTTTTCATTGGCCTGATTCTAATCGAATTAGACTAGAAATTCGCCAAGAAAGAACGAACTCGAAGTTATCATGAAATCAAAACCACTTTTCATTGGCTTGATTCCAATCGAATTAGACTAGCAATTCGTCGAAAACGATCAAACCCGAAGTTATCATGAAATCAAAAACCACTTTTCATTGGCTCGATTCCAAGCTAATTAGACTAGCAATTCGCTAAAAACGAACAAACCCGATATTATCATGAAATCAAAAACTACTTTTCATCAGCTCGATTCTAATCGAATTAGACTAGCAATTTGCCAAAGACGAACAAACCCGACGTTATCATGAAATACAAAGCTGCTTTTCATTGGCTCGATTCTAATCAAATTAGACAAGCAAATTCGCCGATAACGAATGAACCCGAAGTTATCATGAAATCAAAACCACCTTTCAATGGCTTGATTCCAATCGAATTAGACTAGCAATTTGCCAAAAATGATAAATTCCGAAGTTATCATGAAATCAAAAACCACTTTTCATTCACTTGAATCCAATCGAATAAGACAAGCAATTTTTAGAAAACAATCAAACCCAAAGTTATCATGAAATCGAAAGACACTTTCATTGGCTCGATTCAAATCTAATTATATTAGCAATTCACTGAAAATGTTCAATTCCGAAGTTATCATGAAATCGAAAATCACTTTTCACTGGCTCGATTCCAATCGAATTAGACTAGCAATTCGTCGAAAATGATCGAACTCGATGTTATCATGAAATCATAAACCACTTTTCATTGGCTCGATTCCAATCAAATTGGACTAACACTTTTCGAAAACGATCAAATCCGATGTAATCATGAAATAAAAAACCACTTTTAATTGGCTAGATTTCAATCGAATTAGACTAGCATTTTGGAAAAAGCAAAGAAACTCGAAGTTATCATGAAATCAAAAGTCACATTTCATTGGCTCAATTCCAATCGAATTAGACTAGCAATTCGCCAAAAACCACTTTTCATTCGCTTGAATCCAATCGAATAAGACAAGCAATTTTTAGAAAATAATCAAATCCGAAGTTATCATGAAATCGAAAGACACTTTCATTGGCTCGATTCTAATCTAATTATATTAGCAATTCACTTAAAATGTTCAATCCCGAAGTTATCATGAAACCGAAAATCACTTTTCATTGGCTCGATTCCAATCGACTTAGACTAGCAATTCGTTGAAAATGATCGAACCCGAAGTTATCATGAAATCATAAACCACGTTTCATTGGCTCGATTCCAATCAAATTGGACTAGCAATTTTTGAAAATGATCAAATCCGAAGTAATCATGATATCAAAAACCACTTTTAATTGGCTCGATTCCAATCGAATTAGACTAGCATTTTGCAAAATGCAAAGAAACACGAAGTTATCATGAAATCAAAAGTCACATTTCATTGGCTCAATTCCAATCGAATTAGACTAGCAACTCGCCAAAAATGAACAAACCGGAAGTTATCACGAAATCCAAAACCACTTTTTACTGGCTCGATTCCATTCTAATTAGACTAGCAATTTTTTGAAAATGATCAAACCCGAAGTTATCATGAAATCGAAAGCCACTTTTCATTGGTTCGATTCCAATCGAATTAGACTAGCAATTTCCCAAAGTCGAACAAACTCGATGTTAACGTGAAATCGAAAGTCACTTTTCATTGGCTTGATTCTAATCGAATTTGACTGGCAATTCGCCAAGAACGAACAAACTTGAAGTTATCATGAAATCAAAACCACTTTTCATTGGCTCGATTCCAATCGAATTAGACTAGCAATTTGCAAAAGACGAACAAACCCGACGTTATCATGAAATCCAAAGCCACTTTTCATTGGCTCGATTCTAATCGAATTAGACAAGTAAATTCGCCGAAAACGAATGAGCCTGAAGTTATCATGAAATCAGAACCACCTTTCAATAGCTCGATTCCAGTTGAATTAAACTAGCAATTTGCCAAAAATGATCAATTCCGAAGTTATCATGAAATCAAAAACCACTTTTCATTCGCTCGATTCCAATCGAATAAGACTAGCAATTTTTAGAAAACGATCAAACCCGAAGTTATCATGAAATCGAAAGACACTTTCATTTGCTCGATTCTAATCTAATTATATTAGCAATTCACTGAAAATGTTCAAACCCGAAGTTATCATGAAATCGAAAACCACTTTTCATTTGCTCGATTCCAATCGAATTAGACTAGCAATTCGTCAAAAATGATCGAACCCGAAGTTATCATGAAATAAAAAATGACGTTTCATTGGCTCGATTCCAATCGAATTGGACTAGTAATTTTCGAAAACGATCAAATCCGAAGTAATCATGAAATCAAAAACAACTTTTAATTGGCTCGATTCCAATCGAATTAGACTAGCAATTCGCCAAAAATGAAAAAGCTCGAAGTTATCATGAAATAAAAAATGACTTTTCATTGGCTCGATTCCGATCGAATTAGACTAGCATTTTGCAAAAAGCAAACAAACCCGAAGTTATCATGAAATCAAAAGCCACATTTCATTGGCTCGATTCCAATCGAATTAGACTAGTAATTCACCAAAAATGAGCAAACCCGAAGTTATCACGAAATCGAAAACCACTTTTTATTGGCTCGATTCCAATCGAATTAGACAAGCATTTTGCAAAAAGCAAACAAACTCAAAGTTATCATGAAATCAAAAGCCACATTTCATTGGCTCAATTTCAATCGAATTAGACTAGCAATTCGCCAAAAACGAACAAACCCGAATTTATCACGAAATCGAAAACCACTTTTTATTGCCTCAATTCCAATCGAATTAGACTAGCAATTTTTCAAAAACGATCAAACCCGAAGTTATCATGAAATCGAAAGCCGCTTTTCATTGCCTTGATTCCAATCGAATTAGACCAGCAATTTCCCAAAGTCGAACAAACCCGATGTTAACATGAAATCGAAAGTCTTCATTGGCCTGATTCTAATCAAAATAGAGTAGCAATTCGCCAAGAACGAACAAACTCGAAGTTATCATGAAATCAAAACCACTTTTCATTGGCTCGATTCCAATCGAATTGGACTAGCAATTCGTCAAAAACGATCAAACCCGAAGTTATCATGAAATTAAAAACCACTTTTCATTGGCTCGATTCCAAGCTAATTAGACTAGCAACTCGCTAAAAACGAACAAACCCGTTGTTATCATGAAATCAAAAACTACTTTTCATTAGCTCGATTCCAATCGAATTAGACTAGCAATTTGCCAGAGACGAACAAACCCAACGCTATCATTAAATCCAAAGCCACTTTTCAGTGGCTCGATTCAAATCGAATTAGACAAGTAAATTCGCCAAAAGCGAATGAACCCAAAGTTATCATGAAATTAAAACCACCTTTCAATGGCTCGATTCCAATCGAATTAAACTAGCAATTTGCCAAAAATGATCAATTCCGAAGTTATCATGAAATCAAAAATCACTTTTCATTCGCTCGATTCCAATCGAATATGACTAGCGATTTTTAGAAAACGATTAAACCAGAAGTTATCATGAAATCGAAAGACACTTTCATTGGCTCGATTCTAATCTAATTATATTAGCAATTCACTAAAACTGTTCAAACCCGAAGTTATCATGAAATCGAAAACCACTTTTCATTGGCTCGATTCCAATCGAACTATAGTAGCAATTCATCAAAAATGATCGAACCCGAAGTTATCATGAAATCAAGAACGACGTTTCATTGGCTCAATCGAATTGGACTAGCAATTTTCGAAAACGATCAAATCCGAAGTAATTATGAAATCAAAAACCACTTTTAATTGGCTTGATTCCAATTGAA
This sequence comes from Olea europaea var. sylvestris, assembly GCF_002742605.1. Lineage (NCBI taxonomy): Eukaryota > Viridiplantae > Streptophyta > Magnoliopsida > Lamiales > Oleaceae > Olea > Olea europaea. Next base: position 5,994 of record NW_019264867.1, read on the forward strand.
TTAGACTAGCAATTCGCCAAAAATGAACAAGTTCGAAGTTGTCATGAACTAAAAAATGACTTTTCATTGGCTCGATTCCAATCGAATTAGACTAGCATTTTGTAAAAAGCAAACAAACCCGAAGTTATCATGAAATCAAAAGCCACATTTCATTAGCTCGATTCCAATCGAATTAGACTAGCAATTCACCAAAAACGAGCAAACCCGAAGTTATCACGAAACTGAAAACCACTTTTTATTAGCTCGATTCCAATCGAATTAGACAAGCAATTTTTCGTAAACGATCAAACCCGAAGTTATCATGAAATCGAAAGCCGCTTTTCATTGGCTCGATTCCAATCGAATTAGACAGCAGTTACCCAAAGTCGAACAAACCCGATGTTATTAAGAAATCGAAAGTCACTTTTCATTGGCCTAATACTAATCTAATTAGACTAGCAATTCGTCAAAAATGAACAAACCCGAAGTTATCATGAAATGAAAACTACTATTCATCGGCTCGATTCCAATCGAATTAGACTAGCAATTAGTCGAAAACGATCAAACCCGAAGTTATCATGAAATCAAAAACCACTTTTCGTTGGCTCGACTCCAAGCTAATTAGACTTGCAATTTGCTAAAAACGAACAAACCCGATGTTATCGTGAAATCAAAAACTACTTTTCATTGGCTCGATTTCAATAGAATCAGATTAGCAATTTGCCAAAGATGAACAAATCCGACGTTATCATGAAATCCAAAACCACTTTTCATTGGCTCGATTCTAATTGAATTAGACAAGCAATTTCGCTAAAAACGAACGAACCCGAAGTTATCATGAAATCGAAACCACCTTTCAATGGCTTGAGTCTAATCGAATTACACTAGCAATTTGCCAAAAATGATTAATTCCAAAGTTATCATGAAATCAAAAACCACTTTTTATTCGCTCGATTCCAATTGAATAAGACAAGCAATTTTTAGAAAACGATCAAACCCGAAGTTATCATGAAATCGAAAGACACTTTCATGGCTCGATTCTAATGTAATTATATTAGCAATTCACTGAAAAATGTTCAAACCCGAAGTTATCATGAAATCGAAAACCACTTTTCGCTGGCCCGATTCCAATCGAATTAGCCTAGCAATTCGTCGAAAATGATCGATCCCGAAGTTATTATGAAATCAAAAACCACGTTTCTTTGGCTCGATTCCAATCGAATTGGACTAGCAATTTTCGAAAATGATCAAATCCGAAGTAATCATGAATTCAAAAACCACATTTAATTGGCTCGATTCCAATCGAATTAGACTAGCAATTTGCCAAAAATGAACAAGCTCAAAGTTATCATGAAATAAAAAACTACTTTTCATTGGCTCGATTCCAATCAAATTAGACTAGCATTTTGCAAAAAGCAAACAAACCCGAACTTATCGTGAAATCGAAAGCCACATTTCATTGGCTCGATTCTAATTGAATTAGACTAGCAATTCGCTAAAATGATCAATCCCGAAGTTATTACGAAATCGAAAACCACTTTTCATTTGCTTGATTCCAATCGAATTAGACTAGCAATTTTTCGAAAACGATCAAACCAGAAGTTATCTTGAAATCGAAAGCCGCTTTTCATTGGCTCAATTCCAATCGAATTAGACTAGCAATTCGTCGAAAATGATCAAACCCGAAGTTATCATGAAATAAAAAACCACTTTTCATTGGCTGATTCCAATCGAATTAGACAAGTAATTTGCCGAAAACGATAAAAGTGGAAGTTTTCATGAAATCAAAAACCACATTTCATTGGCTTCATTCCAATCGAATTAAACTAGCAATTTTTTGAAGGCGATCAAAACTGAAGTTATCATGAAATCGAAAGCCACTTTTCATTGGCTCGATTCCAATCGAATAAGACTAGCAATTCGCCGAAAATGATCAAACCCAAAGTTATCATGAAATCAAAAACCGCTTTTCATTGGCCCGATTCCAATCGAATTGGACTAGTAATTTTCGAAAATGATCAAATCCAAAGTAATCATGAAATCAAAAACCACTTTTAATTGGCTCGATTCCAATCGAATTAGACTAGCGATTCTCCAAAAATGAACAAGCTCGAAGTTATCATGAAATAACAAACTACTTTTCATTTGCTCGATTCCAATCGAATTAGACTAGCATTTTGTAAAAAGCAAACAAACCCGACGTTATCATGAAATCAAAAGCCACATTTCATTTGTTCGATTCCAATCGAATTAGACTAGCAATTCGCCAAAAACGATCAATCCCGAAGTTAACACGAAATCGAAAACCACTTTTCATTGGCTCGATTCCAATCGAATTAGACTCGCAATTCGCCCAAAACGATAAAACTTGAAGTTATGATGAAATCAAAACCCACTTTCCATTGGTTCGATTCCAATCAAATTAGACTAGTGATTCGTCAAAAACGAACAAACCCAAGGTTATTATGAAATCAAAAACCACTTTTCATTGGCTCGATTCCAATTGATTTGGACTAGCAATTTTTTTAAAATGATCAAACCCGAAGTTATCATGAAATCGAAAACCATTTTTCATTGGTTCTATTCCAATAGAATTAGACTAGAAATTTTTGAAAACGATCAAACCCAAAGTTGTCATGAAGTCGAAAGCCACTTTTCATTGGCTCGATTCCAATCGAATTAGGCTAGCAATTCGCCGAAAATGATCAAACCCGAAGTTATCATTAAATCAAAAACCACCTTTCATTGGCTGGATTCTGATCGAATTGGACTAGCAATTTTCGAAAACGATCAAATCCAAAGTAATCATGAAATCAAAAATCACTTTTAATTGGCTCGATTCCAATCGAATTAGACTAGCGATTCTCCAAAAATGAACAAGCTCGAAGTTATCATGAAATAACAAACTACTTTTCATTTGCTCGATTCCAATCGAATTAGACTAACATTTTGCAAAAAGCAAACAAACCCGACGTTATCATGAAATCAAAAGCCACATTTCATTTGTTCGATTCCAATCGATTTAGACTAGCAATTCGCCAAAAACGATCAATCCTGAAGTTATCACGAAATCGAAAACCACTTTTCATTGGCTCGATTCCAATCGAATTAGACTCATAATTCGCCCAAAACGATAAAACTTGAAGTTATGATGAAATCAAAACCCACTTTCCATTGGCTCGATTCCAATCAAATTAGACTAGTGATTTGTCAAAAACGAACAAACCCAAGGTTATTATGAAATCAAAAACCACTTTTCATTGACACGATTCCAATTGATTTGGACTAGCAATTTTTTTAAAATGATCAAACCCGAAGTTATCATGAAATCGAAAACCATTTTTCATTGGTTCGATTCCAATCGAATTAGACTAGAAATTTTTGAAAATGATCAAACCCAAAGTTATCATGCAGTCGAAAGCCACTTTTCATTGGCTCGATTACAATCGAATAAGACTAGCAATTCGCCGAAAATGATCAAACCCGAAGTTATCACGAAATCAAAAACTACTTTTCATTGTCTCGATTCCATTCGAATTAGACTCTCAATTCGCCCAAAACGATTAAACCTGAATTTAACATGAAATCAAAACCCACTATCTATTGGCTCGATTTCAATCGAATTAGACTAGCGATTCGCCAAAAATGAACAAACCCGAAGTTATCATGAAATCAAAAACCACTTTTCATTGGCTCGATTCCAATTGAATTAGACTAGCAATTTTTTGAATACGATCAAACCCGAAGTTATCATGAATTGAAAACCATTTTCACTGGTTCGATTCCAATCGAATTACACTATAAATTTTCGAAAACAATCAAACCCGAAGTTATCATGAAATCGAAAGCCACTTTTCATTGGCTCGATTCCAATCGAATTAGGCTAGCAATTCGCCGAAAATGATCAAACCCGAAGTTATCATGAAATCAAAAACCACCTTTCATTGGCTGGATTCCGATCGAATTGGACTAGCAATTTTCGAAAACGATCAAATCCAAAGTAATCATGAAATCAAAAACCACTTTTAATTGGCTCGATTCCAATCGAATTAGACTAGCAATTCGCCAAAAATGAACAAGCTCGAAGTTATCATGAAATAAAAAACTACTTTTCATTGGCTCGATTCCAATCGAATTAGACTAGCATTTTGTAAAAAGCAAACAAACCCGAAGTTATCATGAAATCAAATTCCACATTTCATTGGCTCGATTCCAATCGAATTAGACTAGCAATTCGCTAAAATGATCAATCCCGAAGTTATCACGAAATCGAAAACCACTTTTCATTTGCTTGATTCCAATCGAATTAGACAAGCAACTTTTCGAAAACGATCAAACCCGAAGTTATAATGAAATAGAAAGCCGCTTTTCATTGGCTCGATTTCAATCGAATTAGACTAGCAATTCGTCAAAAATGATCAAACCTGAAGTTATCATGAAATAAAAACCCACTTTTCATTGGGTGATTCCAATCGAATTAGTCTAGCAATTCACCAAAAACGAACAAACCCGAAGTTATCATGAAATCAAAAACCATGTTTCATTGCCTCGATTCCAATCGAATTAGACTAGCAATTTGCCGAAAACGATCAAACCCAAAGTTATCATGAAATCAAAAACCTCATTTCATTGGCTTAATTCCAATCGAATTAGACTAGCAAATTTTTGAAGACGATCAAAATTCGAAGCTATCATGAAATCAAAAGCCACTTGTCATTGGCTCGATTCCAATCGAATAAGACTAACAATTCACCGAAAATGATCAAACCCGAAGTTATCATGAAATCAAAAACTACTTTTCATTGGCTCGATTCCAATCGAATTAGACTAGCAATTAGCAGAAAGCAATCAAACCCGAAGTTATCATGAAATCAAAAACCATTTTTCATTAGCTCGATTCCAATCGAATTAGAATAGCAAGTCGCCAAAAATGAACAAATCCGATGTTATCATGAAATCAAAAACCACTTTTCGTTGGCTCAATTCCAATCGAATTAGACTAGCATTTCGCCAAAAACAAACAAACCCGAAGTTATCATGAAATCAAAAGCCACATTTCATTGGCTCGATTCCAATCGAATTAGACTAGCAATTTGCCAAAAACGATCAAACCCGAAGTTATCATGAAATCAAAAGCCACATTTCATTGGCTCGATTCCAATCGAATTAGACTAGCAATTTGCCAAAAACGATCAAACCCGAATTTATCATGAAATCAAAAACCTTTTTTCATTGGCCCAATTCCAATCGAATTAGAATACGAATTTGTTAAAAACGATCAAACCCGAAGTTATCATGAAATCAAAGACCACTTTTCGTTGGCTCGATTCCAATCGAATTAGACTAGCATTTCGCCAAAAACAAACAAACTCGAAGTTATCATAAAATCAAAAACCACTTTTCATTGGTTCGATTCCAATTGAATTAGACTCTCAATTCGCCCCAAACGATTAAACCTGAAGTTAACATGAAATCAAAACCCACTATCTATTGGCTCGATTCCAATCGAATTAGACTAGCGATTCGCCAAAAATAAACAAACCCGAAGTTATCATGAAATCAAAAACCACTTTTCATTGGTTCGATTCCAATTGAATTGGACTAGCAATTTTTTGAAAACGATCAAACCCGAAGTTATCATGAAATTGAAAACAATTTTTCACTTGTTCGATTCCAATCGAATTACACTAGAAATATTCGAAAACGATCAAACCCGAAGTTATCATGAAATCGAAAGCCACTTTTCATTGGCTCGATTCCAATTGAATTAGACTAGCAATTCG
>NW_019264868.1:0-340 GCF_002742605.1 Olea europaea var. sylvestris
AATACCGCTACAAGTTAAGAAATGAAAACTTGTCGTCGTCGCCGTTGCTTATGATTAGAATCAACAAATATCCTACAGAAGCTGACTATGTGGACATGAGCCTTGACAACTAATTCTAAAATGACTCTCACTATTTTCTTCAACGCGCCAATTGTCTAGAGAAATCTTGTCGGGATACATAGTACAATACAATGATAAAAACAATCCCCTTTTTGAGAGACTAAAGACAACGGATAGGTTCTCCTTTTTCTTATCATTGCTCGACTTAGCACTAACGTCACCAGCATTAAGAATTTCAACAAAAATAGTTTCAAGCTTGTCTTTTCGACTCAAAAAATCA
>NW_019264868.1:9981-11754 GCF_002742605.1 Olea europaea var. sylvestris
TGTCACAATGCTTCCCATTAGAGAGAAGAAGGACAAACTCATCATTCCCACTAACAATTGGACCACCGTGAATAGGCTTCCCAAAGCCAAAATCAAGCTCTCCAAATGGCAGTTTCCACCAAGCTGAAACATAAAAATTCCCATTACAAGTTGCTGGAATTCCTTTGTAAACCTCCAACCAATCTATTACTGATTTTATATAAACATCTGTCACACCTTCCCTTGCTTCCTTTACCTTCTTAACCCCGAAAGAAACTGGCTTATAGATTAAATCCCGCGCTTTTGCAGTGGCAAAGGCTGTGATTACAGCATTTCCAGCAAACCCTTCTGGTAAAGGTGGAGATATTTTAGACCTTATGTCCACTGCAAAAAGAGCAGTTGAATCTTCCGATTGTTTGTTCTCAAAAACTGCCTTTGTTCTTGCCCTCCAAAGGTGAGCTACAATTACTTCAAATGTGGAACACTTTACCATGGCCTTCTCTTTGAGAGAAATGATCATTTGTGAAGTGAAGGAGAAGAGTTTGTGAACATAGTTTTCTGAGAAAATCAGTGGAGATGGAGATGTACGGTTTTGTGAGGTGAAAGACGAGGCAAGATACGAAGTTTTCACAAGTTTTATGTATTCATTATGAGGATAATCGATCTGAGGTGGAGTTCTTGCTCTAAGGCATGTTCTATCATTGTTAACAACATTAGATATTAGGCCTTCCCCTCTGCATAAAGAGGCAAGATTATGAAACATTTCGCTAGCCGATTTTCCATCAAGAATTGCATGATTTGTCATAAGCGCCAGTGAAAATCCACCACATTCAAACCTGGTTACCTGTAAAGTCACCCAAAAATCATATATCAAGATTTTAAATATACTCATGGTACTATGGTAGACAACAGTGAAAAGATAAAATGGGAATTGCCTGGATAGTAAAAATTGCAGTTTCATCAAGACTTTTGTACAACCCCTGGCGATAAATTAAATGATTAAAAGTTGGATTTGGTAGGGAAAGATTTCCAAGATCTTTCAGTGTTAGTCTTGATGTTGCACTCACAAACATAACTCCAGCATTATTACATAAAAGCTCCAGTCTCTTAGTTTCATCATTAAGCTTAAGCCTACCAGCCATGAAATAGTATGGAACCAAAAGCACTTCTTCCACTGCTTTTTTAACCATTTCAGAAATGTTTAGTGTTGAAGGGGTCTTATCTGGAGAAACCTCAAAGAAAAAGACTGTTTCCACAGGAAAAGTTACTGCTTGGTCAATATTTGATAAATAAATGGTTTCAATAGGGGTAGGGTTACTAGAGGAGGAGAGGAAAACTGGTTCTTCCTTAACTAAATCTTTATCTGATAAAGAGATAGTGTTGTACACCATTTTGAAAGGTGTCTCCTGTAGGTTTATGGGATTTTCAAACTTACTTGCTAAGTTGTGTTATTATTATATTTATACACATTCCATGTATATATCGATCATGAAATTTAGTATTAATTTGTGTTGATAGGTGCAAAGTGCATGAGTACTGAAATATTCTTGTTGTGGCATGACATGAGATTGGCAACTGGAATTTTTAATTGAGAATTATGTGCACATTTAGTGTTCATGGATCGAAACTGTAGGCATGAAATGTTCATTTCTTTGCTTCAAATGACCCTTGAGTGAGTTCACTCAAAATAGGAAATGGTATTAGTATGGAGGGATTTGGAGATTAAAGAATTCTTATTTTGGTGATAGATAGCATTATCTTTTTAAAATGGTGGTTGTCGGTTGATGTTAGAGA
>NW_019264869.1:0-825 GCF_002742605.1 Olea europaea var. sylvestris
CTTTTTCAATATGTTGACAATATATTGTTTGCTAGTAGTAATCTTGGTTTACTTCATGATATCAATAAATTTCTTTCTATGAACTTTGAAATGAAAGATGTGGTGAGGTAACCTATGTGATAGGAATTAAAATATTTCGTGATAGATCGCGTGGAGTGTTTGGCTTGTCTTAGAAAGAATATACCGATAGAGTTTTTGAAATATTTAATACGGCTAATTATGCTGTCACTTCTACTCCCATTTGTAAATGAGACAAATAAGTGATAAGAATTGTCCATAGAATGCATTGGAAGAGAAAAATATGGAAAATATTCCTTAGGTATCTATTGTTGGAAGCTTGATGTATGTGTAGACCTGTACAAGACCATACATTAGCTTTGCAGTTGATATGCTAAGAAGATACTAGACTAATTCCGAAGTTGAGCATTGGAAAGTTGCAAAGAAAGTGTTGAGGTATTTGAAGGGAACAAGGTAATACATGCTGATATATCAAAAATCTGATCAATTGGAGGTGATTGATTACTCCAACTTAGATTTTGTTGGTTGTGTCGATAGTGGGAAGTCAACTTATGATTACTTGTTCCTATTAGCTGGAGGAGAAATATAATAAAAGAGCGCTAAACAGACTATCACAGTAGTAACTACCATGAAAGCTGAATTTGTAGCATGCTTTGAGGCCATAGTTCATGCATTATGGTTGTGAATTTTTATCTCAGGATTTGGAATTGCCGACAGCATTGCCAGATCCTTGAGAGTGTATTGTGATAATTTCGCAGCAATCATTTTCTCTAAGAATGACAAAGATAATAATGTCACTAAGCACAT
>NW_019264869.1:10091-11750 GCF_002742605.1 Olea europaea var. sylvestris
GCGTACCTCATCAAAGAATAAATTATAAATCACTTACACAACGAATGGTAGAGTCTGGGGACCACATCCTCTCTGTTCACCTCGGAAGGATGAAACTGCCATTCCCCAGACATGTAAAAGAACTCTTCTTTCCATTTTTTAATTGAGGACGGAGTATCTAAGATTGGTGAGCCTCTAGTTCTCGGCCTAACACTGGTGTACCACCAGCCGGAGTTCTTCCCATCTTCTTTAAAGGTGAAAAGGGAGTTAAGTTGCTTGACAGTCAGCTCGGGGTTCCCCAGCCTGTCCCAAAGAATGAGGGTGGCGATTAATGTCCACCATGCATTTGGTCATAACTGCGTGGGAGCTATTCCCTAGAATGAAAGGAATTTACGGATTATTCTAGGAAATGGAAGCCTAAGTCCGGCCTGAAGAATGGCTGAGTTTAGAGCGACACATCCCTCCGAAGGAGCATCAACTCGATCAAACGGCTCAAGTATTATCATAATAATCGAGCTCGAAATAGCGTATTTAGCTCGTCAGCTTGCCAGCATATCACCCGATACCACATACTTGTAGGAACTGGCCCTCCATTCACCTGAGTCATTCTCCTCACAAAACCCAACTTCCTTTCCTGTCGAATCCTCACCTCCTAACTCCATAATCACGGGATGTCCTAGGTCTGTCGGATTAACTACTGAGACGGGGATGGGTGTCAAGATTTCCTGGCAACTAGATGAAGAACTAGGAGTGGACGGGACGGATTATTCTTGATTATTCCCCTAGGAATGCACTCTAGAATCGTCCGAGCTCATGCAGAAGAAAATGAATAATGGAAAACAGAAACGTACAAAGAAAAAGCAGAGAAATACCTGAGAACTGAAGACTGACGATCTCACTCAAGAAATAGGAAATGAACCCAAGAAATTGCCAAAAGATTTTTGGAGAAAAACTCGCTGCGTAAAGTAAAACAGTGAAATAAAGAGAGAAAAGGAATTTAAAGGAAAGGAAACCCAAAAGGCGCGATCTGAACCGTCTATCCAGAAATGAAGGGAAAAATCAACATCTCAGAAGCTTAAAAGACCAAAACGACGTAGTTTCACAATCAAACTTGCTGAACAAGCCATTTACAATGCCTTACAGCTCATCCCCGTAAAAAGGTGACATTTGGCACGGTAATAAATGTATTTCTTGGAGAAAACAACAATGAGGTCAGCTTCCCCTACGGCAGAACTGACCTGGGAGGGTAACTGTTGACAACCGAACTCCGATCTAAGTTAAAACAGTTCGCTGACCCCACCTCAGACAAATTTGAGTTCGATCCATACTCCCAGGTCAGACAGTCCCGCTTCCCGCCGTTACCTCAAAAAAACATCATGATTACCCTCTATCACATCACCCTATCAATTGTATACACTTGTCACTGGTGACATCATCACCACCCCAAAATTGCCAATCCTAAGTCCTAATTCTGAAACTCCTTACAGGTCATCATTACCTGGGGAAAACATTGACACATGGCCACCAGCTTCGTCAACCAATCACAGGAGAATTCGACGACTCGAGTTCCGAGCTCGGTACTGTAGCTGATTTGATTGATTTGATATAATTTTGGCCGAAACTATGTATAAATAGTTGAATATGACTCTTCTAAAAGGCAAGTGAATTCATATAACAACT
>NW_019264870.1:0-1010 GCF_002742605.1 Olea europaea var. sylvestris
TTCGTTGTGTTCTTTTATTGCTTTAATTTATTTATTGTTACTGGTAATTCAACATAGGTAATTAAGACATGTGAATGAATCTGAACAAACTTTAATTCTTGTGACTTGTTGCACGAATTAATTGATAAGTTTTTTAATTCCGCATGAACACCTATTCACCCCCTCTAGGTGTTAGTTGGGTCGAACGTTAGGTTTTTCAAAAAAGAAGAGCTGTGATAATTAAGCCAAGTTTGGCCCCATAAGAATTTATCACCTAAAATATTCCAAGTTTGGCCCCATAAGAATTTATCACCTAATGACAATTTGATGGTTACGCACTCCATAAGAATTAAATGCATTTCTTTGTGCTACAAAAAAGTATTGGAGCATGTCAGCCAACCAACAGATAGTGATAATTTGATGCTTAAACACTTTGATTAGTAATTATCAAAAAAAAGTAATTACATATAATGAATTATTATGAGCATATGCACTATTCGTCCCCTACTTATGACTCTTATTGCAATTTGGTCAACTTATTTTATTTGTTTTGTCATCCTGAATCTTTCAATCTTATAGGTTCCTTGGTGTAATTTTAGTGCATTAGTATTTCTAACATTTAAGCCCTATTTAGTGTGGATTAAAATCAAAATTTTAGTAAATTTTAATAAAAGCTGATGATATATATGATTGAAAAATTGTAGGTCCCATAAAATTTGTGGTTAAAATTAATTTTTGATTTTTGACTTAAATTAAAATCTTGATTTTTATTTGTGCCAAATAGGGGCTTATTATTATTATTATTATTATTATTATTATTATTATTATTATTATTACATGGATGCATCTTGATTTTTCATGTGGTTTGATCCTCTAGTGCAGTGCAAATAGTTTAAGACCATAATGCTTGATTTACTAAAGAGGAAATTATAGAAAACCAGGTATTATAACATTCAAATTCAAAATTCAGGTATTATATATAATTAACCCATCAAATTCAATTAAAAACCCTAATCATTTCCCCTCTCTTT
>NW_019264870.1:10592-11747 GCF_002742605.1 Olea europaea var. sylvestris
ACATTCTCTTTGTCCACTGCTCAATTGAGAGATCATCAATATTATTCCGTAGTATGCAAAAGTATATCCGAAATGCAAAAGCCACAAGAGAAGAGTAGTCCCCAGTAATTTCGATGAAAAGATTTCGAGCATAGATTCAAGAAATGTTTCTAAATAACTTCTCTCTTTTCTGACTGAAGAAAGAAGAGGCGTTTCATCCAATGGTGTGTTTTCTTCATTTAGATCCATGTTATGATCAGATAGAAGAATTCCCGGGGGAAGTTTTGTTCGGTTGATTAGAGCTACTTTTTCCAAAATTCTAAGTGCTTCAGTTGTTCTGCCTTTCATATATAGGTATCTTGGAGACTCAGGTGCAAAATTAGAAACGAGAAGAACCAAGAAAGCTGGTATAGAAGACAAAGCAAGCAGCCACCTCCAGCCCAACCTTGGCATAACAATCTGAACGAAGAAAGGCAGCTTTATGATTATTCTATTAAAGCATTAAGAGCAAGTTTGTTACGTAGTACTAGACCATAATCAACACTACAATTAACTTTATAACAAAGAAACTTGATTAAGATTTCGTGGTTGTTTTGTGGAAGTAAATTATTCAAACTTGAATTCAGATATACCCATGCTAGTGAAGCTCCCATTAATGTTCCAAGAGTCCAGAAAGTCGTAATAGAAAGCATCCAAGCACCTCTACTGGAAGGTGGAATGAACTCCATAAACCATGATGCGGATACATGTCCACCGGCGACACCAAATCCAACTAAACAACGATATATAATCAGTAACTTGTAGTTTGGGGAAGAAGCACTTAACAGCCCAGCTCCTGCTACTACCACCACAGCACCCAGTATTCCAGTCCTGTAAGGAGAACGAAAAGTTCTTTTGAAGGGCTATTAAATCATTATAGGCATCAGAGGGAAACGCGGATACAGGTTTAGTTGTTAGAGTGTTAATCGATTAACAAAACTACGTAAACGATTAAAACATATAATTATGTAGGTTTTGATGTGATTAAATTCAAGTATTTGATCGATATTATTTTAAAAATAACTCCACCTATGTCTGGGTGGGAGCTTGGCAAACCCCTACGTGTTCATTAGATAAAGAACAAATTCACGGAGGTCACAGACCCTGACCTCCATGATTACAACATCAGGAGATAAA
>NW_019264871.1:0-1081 GCF_002742605.1 Olea europaea var. sylvestris
AGAAATGAAAAATTGGAAAGTTTCCTTCATAATCAACATCCAAAACAATAATAGGCGAAGTATGACTAGACAGTCTCTCAATAAATGAAGAAAAAAGATATGTCGTACTTCATCTTAACATCCCTATAACAATCGAAATTACTATCTATGCATCCGTTATTCGTTTGCAACCCAGTCCACTGTAGGCTTGAGATTAAAGCCACCATGACCTTCCAACAAGTTTCATTATACTGCATCCCCATCATGTGCCCTTCGCTCATTGCCAAAAAGATCGCCCACCATGTGTTTGTATCGATTAATTAATTTATATCCTTAATTATTGGGAGACACAACATGTTAAGCAAATTAATTTATATCCTTAATTATTTGGAGAAACAACGTGCTAAGCGGAGCATTTCATGCTGAGATGTCTCCATGAAATTGCTGCTCGATTTTTTAAGCTTGGATTATGGTCCCAAGTTTCAAACGCTAGATTAATTAAATCGACTTTCATTTCTCGAGGGGATTATAATTATTATTATTTTTTTTTTATTTTTTAGCTTTAACTACTTGTAGCAACTTTTAAAAATAGGAAAAATTGCAGCACTGGTCTCAACCTATTGCTCAAGTTAATTTGTATTAAAAATAATTTTACGTTTCTATAAAACATTTTTGATTATTATCAAATAAGATATGGATTTAAAGATGTTAAATATTGTTATGAAATCATTGTGATACCTAAAAACTTGGTGTCCTAAAGATCTCCCAACACATATATATTATTGTTTTTGGGTCCATATGGATGTGATTAGCTGTAAAATATAAATAAAATTGAAAACTGTTCTCAAGGGACATCCTGCAGTACCTCCGGATTTTACGTGGTATGTTTGGCCAATATGATTCATGCATTTATGCTATTTACATTGCCATTTACATCAATTTCCTAATGGCTTTCTCTTGTATTCGATTATCGAGGCTTTGAGAACTTTATTTGGTGATAGTCTTCAACCCCTCGACCTAGGTGATGAATCTTATGTTGAGCTAAATTAGGTTAACTAGATGTTGGAGATTGACTTGGTAAGCAATGGGAATATCAAAAAGG
>NW_019264871.1:10622-11743 GCF_002742605.1 Olea europaea var. sylvestris
AAGATATTCAACCCTCCAAATTTATCCCCAAGTGACCCCAAGAGAAAGAGAGAGCAAAGGAAGCAAAGAGAAATAGCAAAATAAGAAATTGGAATTGTAGTTTGAGAAGGTTACTTCAACTCACGGTTTTGAAGTTTTTCCATATTTCTTTTATGTGTTTTATAACCTATTCAAACTTTGAACTTGCTTGAAATTAGGTGGGAGGTTGTTGATGATTTTATGATGGCAAAATATGGGCAATTAATTACAAGAATTTGGAAGAAAACAACCTGAACAGAGGTAGTTTGTTGGTTTTGAATGGTTTCAAACTTGATTTGAATGATACTTAGAGTATAACTTACATCTATCAATACGGATGTTTTTATTTTGCAAGCATGAAGTATAAAAGTGATTTTCAATGGCCTAGATTTCTGTTGGTGGCATATTAATACAATGGAAAACCAAAAACTATTATAATGAAAACTATCTGATTTTGGTGTTGTGGAAATGGACTATTTTTTAGGTTGAAAACACCTCACTTGTCACGAATTTAGAGCATGATTACCTTCACGTACATGTTATAGAAGTGTGTAAAAATTGGGAGTCATTGATATAGATAAGGGTGTGAAAAATGATTGGAAAAATAATTGGATGGTAATGGAAATCTGAAAACAGATGCTGTCCATTAGTGTGTTTAAAGTGATTTCAACCTTTACATGTCCATTAATTATCTCTTGGACCTAGAAGATAGATGCTAAGGAGTGTTAGATTGTTGACAACAATTGGATGACGTAGATGTTCATAATTGGACTCGAGAAATGGTGAGATATATGGGACTAGATTGTAGTGCCATTAGTAACTTGAAATGATGAATTCGTCTAAATTATTTTGACGTGAATGGATGTATTTTGGGATTGTGTGTGTTAAGGCTATTAAATTGAGGACTATCTTTAATATTAGATGGTAATACAAGTGATTTCTAGCGATAAGTGAAAAAGGAAATTGATCTAATCTCCGTAGGAACTTGTACACACAAGGGTAAAAAGTAACTAAAAGTCCATTTGCAATTACGATGCAAGAACCTAGTATTTGTGACGTGGTAATGTTGGAATATTTACATAACTTTGATAAGAGTTTCATTG
>NW_019264872.1:0-31482 GCF_002742605.1 Olea europaea var. sylvestris
CCGTCGCCACCTCTACTCCTGTCGTGGCGACCAGATCCACCACCATCCATGTCATCAACATCATCTACGAAGATGAGGCACCGGCAAAAATACGCATCGTCGCGATCTGCGTGTACCGACGCTAGAATAGAGGCGCCGACACTGGAATAACATTTGTAGAGGCACCAGCAAATATAAAGGCATTGCTAGATGTATGCAGCGCTGCTGGTGTAGCTTTCGACGATGCTGCTGTTGCATCATGCGTCACCGCCACCGCCTCTGCTGCTGCAAGCATCATCGAAATCGTAGCCTGGTTTGGTGCTGCGAGTCATCGTTTTCGACAACGACGAAGTTGCCGATGCAGTGAAGCTTCCAATGCTACTAGGGATTATGGTTGAGGGGTGAGTGGGTTAGTTGGTAAAGATAAGGAAGGGAGAGAAGGTGATAGACATGGTTAGGGTTTAAAATTGGGGATGAAATAGGAGTGGCAGGGGTGGTTAGTATGTAAATAGGTTTAAATAATTTTTTATTGATTATAATTATTAAAATTTAGTTAAGACCTGAGTTTTGAAATTTAAAATTAACACCCCTTGGTACTGAAAATGGACATTTAAACCTAGGTTTCTGGGTAATTTTCCCTATTTTTTATTTTGGCTTAATAAGTCTGTAGGCTGTCCAAGCTTATAAATTTGATTGGGCCTACTACTTTTATTTGATCCAACTCATTGGAACGGGCTATTGGATATTATTCTCTTACAAATATTTATTTTCCATTGAGCAATTAGTTGCCACTGGACTTCATTTTTGGGTTCCACAATTTATTCCCACTTGTGTGTGGGATATTTATTTTCCTTGGGCCATAGGACAATAATTTTATCCAATGCGTTTGGGCCCATTGGGTGCTTCAATTTGCTCTTACCATTTTAAGTCATCATGGACATTTCAACTAGTATTTCTTCTAAATTTATGAATCGAATTCAACTATGGCTTTTGGATATTCTACAGGGGGGGGCTTATATTTTTGACAAGCAAAAATTATTGTAGCAAGTTTAAAAAGTGTCATCACAATGCCTTGAAAGTTAATGCATTCTTTTAACCCATAATTGTCGAGGCCATAATTTAAGTGGAAAAGCAGCCAAGGCAG
This sequence comes from Olea europaea var. sylvestris, assembly GCF_002742605.1. Taxonomy (NCBI): domain Eukaryota; kingdom Viridiplantae; phylum Streptophyta; class Magnoliopsida; order Lamiales; family Oleaceae; genus Olea; species Olea europaea. Next base: position 1,124 of record NW_019264872.1, read on the forward strand.
CCGCCATCATTTTCTGGACATGTGATAAATATATTCTGGCTTTTTGGTCTCCAAAGGAAAACTACTTGGGAGATATTATAAATTCAAATATGGAAGAAACCAATTAAGTGGGTCGCTTGAAGCATTATTACGAGCTAGTTGTGCTACACTCAATTTGATATTTTATTAGCCGAATGTTGTTCATAAGGGGGAGAATGTTCATTAAGCCACAATATTTTAGCTTATTTGGTTATCTTTGTATCACCTCGGCAGCTTTCAATCATATCCTCCAGCCTCTGACTCTTGGATATGCATTAAGAAATATATTTATAATATGGATTAGATTTTTGTGAAATGGCCCAAGGATTTATTTTTCTTGAGCTCTTCAGGGACTTCAATTGGCTACATAATTTTGAACTCCAGCTAGTCCTTGTATATCGATGCTTGATTTTCTTATTATTGAAGGCGAGCCCTAGCTTTTGGATTGTTTTTATTATTAGAAGATTCATCTTAGAGTCCTTGTTCCTTGAATAAAGGAAGGGGTGATATCTTTGAGTCCTCATTCCTCGAATAAAGGAAGATATGGTATCTTGAAGTCTTCGTTTCTTGAAAAAAGAAAGAGATTAATCGTCAAACGTGTTTGCCCTTACAAAAGGATCCTTTCCCGACCTTATTGTAGGATGTTTATTCCTCGCCTCGCCTCTCACTATTGTCAAGCTTAGCCGTAAGCACTTGTTTATTCGAGGCCGCTTATAAGACTCCGATAGTTCGAGAGCTATTTAGGGGATATCTATTCCCTACCTCGTTAGATGCTTATTCTTAGCTTTGAGATATGGTTATTTCTAATCTCTTATTATCGTTGAGTTTAGCTGTAAGCTCTTGTCTATTCGAGGCCGCTTATAAGACTCCGATAACTCGAGAGCTATTAAAGGGATGTTTATTCCCCGCTCCGTCATATGCTTATTCTTGCCACACATTTATTCCTCGATGTTCACTATCGTTGGGCCTTGCTCTACGACTTCAACTATCAAAGACCGCTTATAAGTCTTCGATAATTCGAAAGCTACTCGCAAGGATAATTATTCCTCACTTTGCCAGATGCTTATTTATGACTCCACGAGATGTTTATTCCTCACCACTCACTATCGTCAAGCTTAGTAATAAGATCTCGTTTATCCGACGTCTCTTGTAAGACTCTGATAATTCTAGAACTATTAGCAGGAACTTTTTTCCCTACCTCGCCTTTCATTATCGTCGAGCTTAGCTATAAGCTCTTGTCTATCCGAGGTTGCTTATAAGACTCCGATAGTTCGAGAACTATTCGCGAAATGTCTATCCCACACCTCGCATAATGCTTATTTCTAGTTTTTCGAGATGTTTATTCCTCGCCTCTCACTATCATCGAACTTAGTTGTAAGCCCCTGTCTATCCGAGAATGCTTATAAGACTCCGATAATTCGAGAGCTATTCGCAGGATGTCTATTCCCCATCTCGCAAATGCTTATTCCTGGCTTTGCGAGATATTTATTCTTTGCCTCTCACTTATCATTGAGTTTAACTGTAAGCCCTCATCTATCAGAAGCTGCTTATAAAACTTCGATAGTTCGAGACCTATTTGCGGGATGTCTATTTCCTACCTCGTCAGATGCTTATTCCTGACTTTGCGAGATATTTATTCCTCGCATCTCACTATCATAGAGCCATGCTGTAAGACCTCATCTATCTGAGGTCGATTATAAGTTTTTGATAGCTCGAGAGCCATTCGCAGGATATTTATTCTCCACTTCGCCAAATATTTATTCCTGACTTCGCGAGATGCCTATTCATCGCCTCTCACTATCATTGAAGCCTAGCTATAAGACCTCGTCACTCCTGGGCTAGTTTATAAGACTCCATAGTTAGAGACTACTTGCAGGATGTTTATTTTCTGCTTCACCAGATGCTTATTCCTGATTTCGCGAGATGTTTATTTATCGCTTCTCATTATCGTCTAAGCCTAGCTACAAGATCTCGTATATTCAATGTTAGCTTATAAGACTTCAATAGTTCAAGATGTTCTATCAACTCAATATGCATTCCTCGCTTTCCGAGATACTTCACCATATGGACTATTACATCACAACTACATCTATTTTCAGAGATCTCATCATACTTCTGCATCGACTTCATTACAGCTACCTATCTTTTAGAGTTTTGCTTTTGCTTCAGCCATTTTACATCTATTTATCTTCAGAGAGCTTATATTATCACATACTTGGATGAACCATCCACCATGTAGGAAGTCCTTAACTCCAAAATTAACTTCACTACTCTTATGAACTCAATCTTCACTTGAACTACATTTCCGTCGCTCAAGCTCACTTCTTTCTCACTTAGCCTCCATTTGCTTGTGAACCACTGTAAGGAATTCACAATATGAATACTAGCTCCCGAGTCTAACCATTAAGAATTCAAAGGTACATCTACTAAAGAAGACTTAACAAACGAAGGCCAAGAAAATACCTATAGAATCTTCTTCCTTTCCAACCAAGTTTTAAACTTAAAATAGTCTTTTTACCAATTACCCTTCCTTGTATAGAACTTCATTGATCACTTTTCTTTATAATTCTTTTAGGACCACTAAAAGTCTGACCCCCAAAATTTTTATTTTGCTGATTTTGGTGTGACTTATTTCCTTATGGAACTTAGACTTATAATTATGAGAAGACCCCATGTTCTGTGATGGTTGAAAAGCTAATTGCGCAGTTTTTACACTTTTACAGCACATCATACACTCCTTTTGGGCACACACTGTAATAAGGTCATTCAAATCCCATTTATCCTATTAAGCATTGCAGGCGACCTTAAGCTAGTTAAGCTATTTAAAACATAATAGACCTAAAAAGGCCCTGTAATGGAAATGTTAACGCTTTTAGCTTAGATGATATATTTATCATCTTTATAACATGTTCCCTAACACAACTTGTACATCATATCTCATATTCATTAGTTTATCCATCAAATCCCCAATTTCGAGTTTATCAATCTCAATAAATTCCTCTATTATGGCATTTCCATTATCTGGGATAGTACCCGTAATGGATTGGATATAGAGTACTTATTTATTTTTGAATAAAGTTTGTTGGTACTTTCTCACTTTTCATACTTGACTACATATTTAACAGTGCTCTTATCTTTGAGTTTCTCAAACTTTTTCTCCATTGCAAAATCTAAGCCCAAAAGATCAAGTGTTATTTCTACGTCTCGTTTCTATCTCACATAATAATTCTCGGTCAAGGTTTCACTAGTAGACAAATGGACTCGAAAGAGATGCGGCATTATAAACTGTGGAAACATAAAGTATCACACTCATATCATCGAAACACGATGCATGTAGTCAAATGGATGATAAAATATCCAACTAATTAACATGAGCTATTAATTAGATAATCCGTAATTAATATCAAAAGCATATGAATCTTATTATGGTGAGAGCCTAGATCGATCATCATATAGTCACCGTTGGGCTAACAATATAACATGCTATAAGATACTCTTAAAACACATCATATAGCTAGTTAACATAATTATATTGCTTTTCGAAATATCAACACCATTGGGCAGAAGGAGATTTCTAAACCAAGGTAAACTCGTTAACTGCCTTATACTATTTTCCAAAATATCACATTTAATAACGCCTTTGGGGAAGATATTATATATAACAAATCAAAACTGTTGCACAAAAAAATATTATTTTTTTGTAGAGAAAATCAAATAAATAACAATGAGTATGCCACTTTAGTAGCTACCACCCATTTTTATTTCAAAATATTTCTCTTAATAGGAAAATAAGGATCGTCTCAAAACTTATGAAAAATTCAATCACAGAACAATAATAATGTAACAAATCATAATCGTCAATCGATGAAAGACAAAAATTCATATGTGATTGAGAGACGAAATTGACAACATTTCAATATATATGAAAAATTAAATTTAAGCGCACAAAAATAACAACATTTAAATATGTGAACATTGTAACGAGAATATAACAATCGTCAATCAATTATTTTTTTATCCAATTATTTTGATACAATTTTAAACGGACCAATTTTAAATAAAATTTTAATTGTGGTCAAAATTGAAATTTTAGGATCAAAGCCTTTAAAATCCAATTTAAAACCCCTTTTTCATATTCAAATTAAAAACCCATTTAAAAATTTGCAACATGACCCCTGGTTTAAATTACAAGATAACTCCCTTCTATTTGATTGCATGTGGGGTCCCAAAGTATTACTATTTACAAAATAGGCCCCTAATAGATTGTTGCAAACCGGGACTTGAAACTAAGATATTTACAACTGGAGCCCCCATCTTCATCACCTAAAAATAGACCGAAACCTGCAATTTTTTTTGTTTCATCCCCTACCAATGCCTAGACTTGGCTACTGCGGCTGGAAGTCACCGCGTCATAGTGACTACTTCCCACCGCCTGTATCCATGTGAGATATAACGACGCTTCACATGGTAGATTACATGCACCGACACCGCTGCTTTTTCGTTCCACCCATGGTGACAGGTATCGTCGATCTTGCTATGCATCAACAGTAGTGGATTTTGCTATTGGCCAGCTAGGGCGACCATCCTAGCTGGCTTCACCAGAACCGCCGACCGTCAGGAGTGGTTTGTTTTCTAATTTAGTTGGTTGTTGGGTTGCTATTGCAGTCTCATATTTCAGATTTTGTGTTGGGAGTGGTTTGTTTTCTAATTTAGTTGGTTGTTGGGTTGCTATTGCAGTCTCATATTTCAGATTTTGTGTTGGGAGTCTATTATTTTTTAAAAATCAGGCCTAAATTAAAAAAGCCCAAATGAGCATTCTCCATATAACGCATAACCATATTCTTCCCCAAAAATTAGTCCACTACCGCTGAAAGAGGGCAGATCCCAGACAGCAGAGGACCAGCAACCAGCAAGCTTTCCTTTCCCGAATCAGTCCCATTTTCGGTCCCTTTCCCATCAAAATCGGTAGCCAGGGCCTACAGAGATCAGAGAAGACCCTTTGTGAGTTCTTTCCTAATTCCTTCTTGGCTTCTCATTATTTACATGTAACTGATGCAAGTAAATTCTTAGCTTAGCCAAACATGCATGACTAAAGCTTTCGATAAAAAAGTGAATGAACTTGGTTATATTCTGTTAAAAATTAGTGAAATAATCTCTTTTTTAGGTTTCTAATTGTGACCAAGTTTGGTTCAAAAATCTTTTGTTAATTATTGAATTTTCATAGTCTATATTCTCAATTGAATGGCAATGGTTTTGGTTTGCTTTTACAAATCGAATTTAGACTATTTTACAGAATTTCACTATCTCGTATTAAGATGGCCAAAAAATTGGTAGTCTTTCATTTGTGTCGTATCTAATAATTTTGTTGCTTCTAATACTTCAAGCATTTATTTATTTATTTTTGACTTGTTTGAATATTCAAATTGACATGGATGGCCAACCTACCAACTATAGATGTAGCAGCCTTAACTAATTTTTTAGTGTTTGATTTTTCTAATACACAGCTCTCTAACTCTTGGGGATTTTTTTGTTGAATTTTTGATTTTTTTTAATCAATTGTAATTGAAAATTAAATTGGGGCATTTTTCAGATTATGAAACGATTTTTTCAATTGAAACGAAAGTCTATACCTAGTTCTCCTAGTTCTAGTTGTGCTTCTAGTCCCACCGCTGTTTCTAGCTAAGCACTCGAGATGTTAAAAAACACAAAGAAGTCTCGGGCTCAATTCAATGTGGATGATCTTGTATCTGATCCAGGAAAATGCCCCCTATCGAATCATATGATCCTAATATTAGAGATGATGTTAAGATGGCATATTTTGAAAAATTTCCTTGTCAACCACATGGACTTGACTTTCCAAGAAGACGGATAGGAAATGATAATAAATGTTTTCGAAAAGAATGGTTTTCTGAATTTTATTGGTTGGACTACAGTATAGAAAATGACGCGACTTATTGTTTGCATTGCTACTTGTTCAAACCTGACAGAGGGGATCAAGGGAGTGGACATATATTCACTAAGATCGGCTTTAGGGATTGAAAGCACAAAAATACATTGAAAGAACATGTCGGGCTCGTTGATAGTGCTCATAATCAAGCTTTTGTAAAGTGTACCAATTCGATGAATCAAAAGCGAAGTATCTTCTATGTTATTTTTAGCCAAAGTAGTAGTCAACAAAAAAATTATAGTACAAGTTTGACTGCGGTGCTAGACTATACTAGATTCCTCTTGATGCAAGAATTGCCATCTCGTGATCATGATGAATCGAAAGAGTCTCTTAATAAATGAAATCAAATGGAGCTACTAAATTGCTATGCAGCTTGTTGTAAGAAAATTAATGAAGTACTATTTAATAATACTCCTGGAAATGACTTCGCAAAGCATCCATAAGGATTTGGTTAATTGTTGTACTGGAGAGACGACAAGGTCTATAATCAATGAGATGGGTGATTCTTTGTTTTCAATTTTGGTTGATGAATCTCGTGATAAATCTATAAAAGAATAAATGGCAGTTGTGTTGAGATTTGTTGACAAAAGTGGGAAAGTGAAGGAGCGTTTGTTGGGCATTTCCCACATCGCTGATACTTGTGCCCAGTCACTCAAAGAAGTCATCGATGCAATGTTTTTACACATGGGTTGAGCATATCTAGCCTAAGAAGTCAAGGTTACAATGGAGAAAGCAATATGTCAGGTGAGTTCAATGGCTTAAAAGCTTTAATTTTAAGAGAAACCCCATGTGCTGTGTATGTTCATTGCTTTGCTCACCAACTTCAGTTGGCAGTTGTTTCTGTGGCACATAAGAATGTTATGCTTAGTGATTTATTTAACATGCTTGTTACTATTGTGAATTTGGTTGGTGCATCATGTAAACATGTAGATACTTTTCGAACAAGTTATCATTTTGAAATTCTGGAGAGGCTTAATATTGAGAAACTTTTTGGTAGAACTGGTCAGTTTCAAGAAATGACTTTGGCACGCCTAGGTGATACTAAAGACAATTACTCACTTTATTAATATGCTTAATGCGATCATAGATGTTCTTGAGAATATATCAGAAGACGACATAAGTTTAGAGCAAAAATCAATGGACGTAAGACAGATGGACACAATGCAAGATTTTCAATTTGTGTTCAGTCTTTATTTTATGTTTGAAATTCTTGCAATTACAGACGATTTTTCACAAGCCTTCCAGAAAAAGCATCAGGATATTCAGAATGCTATGAGGTTATTGAAGTTGTATAAGTACACATTGCAGAACATGAGAGACAATGGTTGGTTTACTTTGTTGAGTAAGATAATTGAGTTTTGTGTTGATAGACATATTTCAATGACCAATATGGATGATATTGTAGTATTGAAAGGTCGACCTAGGGGTTTAACTCAGCAGGTGACTTATTATCATCGCTTTTATGTTGATTTATATTGTTATGTGATAGATTCAATCTTGCAAGAGTTGAATGATCATTTAATCAAGAATGATCTGCGCAACAAAATGGGAGATGAATTGTTGAATGACAATTTGGTGATTTACGTGGAGAAAGATCTTTTCATTAAACTTGAGAATGAGGCAATATTGCAACGTTATCAAAATATGAGGCCTTGAAGAATTCAATTGTCGAAGTTTAAAATTACAGATTAAGGTTGTATTGTATTTTTTTTAGCATTTTGGATTGTATTGAACTATATTTTCATATGTATAAAATTTCTACATTTTAGTGCATTCACATATATATTGAATATTTTTTAATATTATTTAGTCAAACAAATTTTAATAAACGATTGGCCGCCGATCGGATCAGGTTTTTATGATCGTTGATTGTCGACGATCAACAGTCAAAGTCAACCTCCGCCCTAGCTGAACATTGATGCTATATTCGCCACTGGGGCACCAACCCCATTACTAATTTTCCCTTCCTCTTTCAACAAATCAATTCTCAATCTCGAAACACTAAGAAAAATATGCAAACATAGAAAAATTACATATGAGCAAGTAATATATGTGGTCATTTTAGACCTTGCCATGGTCAACCAAAAAAAGCAAATCAAGATGGTAGTGGTGGTGGTAGGAGGAGGCAAACTGATAGAGAACAGAGAGCTGGGTTCGCAGATTTTTGGTGCTGGAAACGGGTGTTTGCACTTGGGATTTTGGATTTCTTTACACATATTTATTTAATGAATGTATATTGCATAGAACACGTGAAAATATTAATGCAAGGTCAACCCCCCTCCCCTTCCCCCTGCCTCCATTTTTATTTTATTTTAAAACTTTGAAAACTTAACAATTTCAAAGACTTGAATTAACAAGTGTGGATTTAGAATTATCCAGCCAGAGAGAAAATATTTCTTTAATGATGGATTCTGATGTTAGCATTAAGCTCTGTTACTAAGTTGGATTTAACGATAAGCATGCTAAGAACAAGAATCACATAATAATAATTTAATAAATTGAATTCATACTTGCGGAAGCCATCGTTGAGATGAATAATAGCAACTCGATCTTCAGTTTCGTGCTCCTCACAAAGTATTACTCATCAATGGGCAGGCTAATAAAATAATATGAAGAGGAGAAGTGACCTAGCTATATAGGAAATTATCAAGCCGTCCAATTACGACTTAACCTTGAGACGTGGATCATCCAAGGCACATTAGCATGACGTACTCCTCCTGTGAGAGTTGGTTTTAACTGCCCTAACTATGGCAGAATATTTTCAAGATGTTAATGAACAAGACGACGCAATTATCTGGGGCGCGCTCTACCACTGAAGTAATAGTCCGTCGTGCAACTCATATACTTAAAATTACCACATCATATTAAATATAGCCCATAAGGTGTAAAAGATCCAATTGATCACTTAATAAATTTGGCCCAATCACAATATCATTATGAGCTATACATCTAACCCGTAAAATTTACTATCGAATGTGAAGCCCATAATTCCAACAGAACCGATCACTAGTGACAACAGTTGTGTGCAGTAAGGACAAATTTAATTCTAATTCTCAAATTTCATTTGGAGCTAGTTTATGTGCTATTATGGAAGATTCAAAATCATGTGGAACTAGATTGTACTCGTCTCTTTTCAGGATTCAAATCTTTTCTTCTGCTATAGTTTGCAAAGGGGAAAATGAACCTTGTTTTTTCTCTTGTGATTCTATTCTAGTAGTAATTGATGGTGAGTTAAACTCTCTCTCTCTCTCTCTCTCTCTCTCTCTCTCTCTCTCTCTCACACACACACACACATTAATCAACTGTTAAGGATTTGATTATTGAATGAATGAACATGAGAGATCTTGATTTAAAGATGTGAAACAAATCCTTCTGCATGAATTTGATGTGGTTCTTCAACAATCTTGCTCAGATGTTGGTTTGGTCGCAGGAATCAGGGTTGTTTGGAGATTATTATCCTAGGTCAGAACAAGTTGATAGGATCCCATTTTTTACGTCCCCATGTCCCCCGTGTGGCGACTTATGGAATTGTTGATCTTGTAGCAGTTGAATGAAAATAAGATGGATTTTCTAAAAATCACCTTTGTTGCATGATCTCTTCTCCATATGGATAGATATAAGATCTATGGATTAATTGCTTGATGTGATTTTAATAATATACAAGTGGATAGAAAATAATTTAAAGGATCATTGCCTTTATTTAGAATTTAGAAGTCATCACTTTTATTAAAGTCAAGATAAACTTTTCACTTAACATCAGACAGATAATAAGTATTCTGCAGTCCCCTCATAAAAGGGGGCCTGCGATTTTTTTATTGGGCGTCGACCGTCTTATTATGAGGGGGTTATGCACTAGACTATACCACTTCAATGTACAAATAGTAAAACGCCAAGTATATTGTTTAAAGCACTATATTTCTACCTATATTTTGCAAAATGAGGATTTGATCACTTCATCAACTTTTAAACTCATTGATCCCTGGAAATGTGCAAGTGCATGAATGGTACCTTGAATTATGTAGTGCGTCAAAAAATTTATATTAATATTCACGGGGCTGAACCCCTCAACACACCATAATGCTAGGTTCGTTCTGATTTTATGGGGTTTTACTTCTGGGCCCGTGAACCTTTTTGGATATCAAAATGGGCCAATGGACTAGTGAGTGTACGACAAATAATTAAGACAACATTACCGGGAAACAATGGTTTGAGATTACATTATCATAAATAAAGTTATTACTAATTTTATTCAAAAATCAGGTGTTAATTATACTTTTAGTTATATAAAAATATATGTTAATTTTGTTAAAATTATATTTTCAAATGAGATGGTTTAGTAATTAACTTGAATTTGCAGGTTTAAAAAAAAAAGGAAAAAAAACGTGGAAAACCCACCCAGCCAAATAGATATACACAATTTCATCTCTCTCTCTCTCTCTCTCTCTCTCTCTCTCTCTCTCTCTCTCTATATATATATATATATATATATATATATATATATATATATATATAAACAGCGATGTTTCGAATACTCTCTAGTCGAAGTAATACAAAGATTCTATTGCATGTATATATATATATATATATAGATATTTTTTNTATATATATATATATATAGCGATGTTTTGAATACTCTCTAGTCGAAGTGAAGTCGATTCATCATCTACTTTTTCCCATCCAGATTCGCCATAGGGGGTGCTCAAGTCTGGATTAAGAAATTAGTTGGCTTATTATTGGTTTTTTATTTTTTTTGGATTGAACAATAATTTGGGCCAGCCCTAATATTTTGGAGGCCTTATGCCAACTTTAAATTTGGGAACCTATTGAAGAAAAATTATCACATTTTTACTTGAACTTTCTTATAAAGAGTTCTAATATAATCATGAAGAATTTAATACAGATAACTAAGCACCAAAATTTGAAGAGGAAAATAGCAAAATGCTAAAATTCAACATGCAATATAAATTATGAGTGAAGTTTGATATATATTATTATAATACAATGGCAAATAGATCTGTTCATTTCTTTTATCATTTTCTCACTACAATTATTTAAAACAAAATTGAATATGCATTTGAGTGATTTATGTACAAAATTGAAGAACGTTGACTGCTAGAGATAATATAAAAAAATAATGAAATGATGTCAAAATACAAATGAGCTTCTAATTTTATATTAATTCATACTAAATTAACTAACAAATAGGAAGTATGAATACGGATAAAGAATTATTAAATTCAAAGTACATTTAACAAGCATATAAAAATGCTATTGGAGATTAAAGAAAAACATTAATAATGACAGCCTACAAACTCTGTAGTATTCGTTTTGAAAATAAAGAAGAAATTGAAAAACTTGTACGACTGTAATAATCCCAGTGATACCAAACCAATCTGTTAAATTGAATCTTCAAAATTTTAATTCAACGTGAGATAGTTTATTTCTTGTTGGATTGAAGAAAACTATGTTGGATTACTGTTGGACGTGAAATTTAAGAGATGAAAAGACTTTTTTGTTTGGTTAAGAAAAAAATTGATGTTTGGAAGATAAATGGTCAAATTACTTAGAGAGAGAGAGAGAGAGAGAGTAATGTTTACGACATATTTATATGATAAATAAATGTAAATGATAAGTTTTATACCATTTATATGTTTTTTTTCTAAAGATTTTTGTATTTCAATTTTTATTAGTTTCTTATATTTGCATGTTTATATTTCTAATTTCATAAATATAATTTTGTTTTTCTTCAACAATTAACTTACATAATTTGGAATCCTCACCAAAGTGAGGTTTTAGACGATCGTCTACCTCGCCGATAAGCAGAGCCACCACTGACTATAATTGGTAGATTGAATTACCATTTGACTATGTCTTTTTACATAGTAACGAACTTGAATTTATATTCCCTAATTTCTGTTAAAAGTTCAAGGAGAAGCTAGTGAAGAATGGTTCAAACTCTTGCACTGGACAGCAAAATGGAGCAACAAGATGTCGTTACCGTTGTTGGTGCAATGGCTACCGTTGTAAATGTAGCGAATTTTAGTGATAGTGGTAGGCATGAATTGTGGGGTGGGGGGAGCGGGTGTCGTAGCCTTGAATTGTGAGAGATGATAGGAATTCCCTATGAATAAATTTGAGTGAATTAATTATACGGAGATCAACATGAAATTAATTGTCTTTAGTGCTTGTTTGGTAGGGATTTTGATAATTGATTTTTTGACCGTTAGAGATAAAGTGAATCTTATCTGTGAGAGAGGAATTTAAAAATGACGGTTGGAATAATGAAATAACGGTCAAAAAAATGATTTTATATACCAAACAAGCTCTTAGTTTAGAAAAATTACATTTTACCTAATTTTTATGGCTATTATTTTTTTTTTACTATTTTGGGTTTGAATAAAATTGGTATAACTTTAAGATGATATCGGTGTTCTTTGGTGGTGACAATGGTGAAGAGAGATTGTGACTAACTATTGAGTAATTTTGGACCAATAAAACGAATAAATCGTCACCAATAAATATTGTAACCTAAAAATGTGTAATTTATAACTAGATTTGTATTTGTGACCTACGATTTGCTTCTTCGTAATTGATAAATAAGTTGTAGCATACAAAATTTGTGATAAAAAGTCTTGATCAATTAACTTGATAAATTATAATTGAAAAATAACTTGTAACCAATTAATTTAATATTTTGTGATTGTGAGATAAGTTGTGACCTATAAAATTTGCAATTTAAGACCAATTAATTTATGACTGAAAAATAATTTGTGACCAATTAATTTAATAATTTTTTATCGAGAAATATATTGTAACCCATAAAATTTGTCTTTGATTAATATAAGTTGCAGTCAAATAACAATGTGTCACAATTAAATAACAACGGGTCACGATGAACTCATTACAAGTTACAAAAATAGACTCGGTGATAGACAGACACAAATAATACAAACTTGGTCACAAAAAGTCACAATACAAATAGTCATAATTAACACAAAACTGGTCAAAAAAGTCATTGCAGACAAATTAGATTACAAAAAAACTGTTAACACAGATATAATCACATGCAGACACATTCAAGACGGCGCTGTTCACATAGTCAAAGTTAAAACATATCAAATGTCACAGATGGTCACATATAAGAAATATCAAGTCACATACAATTAAAGTTAAAATAAATCTAATCATAAATAGTTACACTGAAAGACAGATGTGACCACAACATTCAATGTTATAACATATACAATTATAGCTAAGAGATACATGGTTACAGACAGTCACAATCAACACTAATCTGATCACAAACAATAATAGTTTTGATTGTATGTTATAGAAGATTTTTCTAACAATAAAAAGGCACTTAAAAAATTATATATTTTGTGAAATAAAGGCTCCTTGATTTGCAAAATCTTTGTGAGTCTTCTTTAACCAAATCTGGTACTTAGAATGTAATGAATAAATAAAACATATAAAAACTGAAGTTAATGTTGTTTAACCACACACAAGTTAAAAGCACAAGCAAGCTATGAAGCAATACAATTCAATTCACAAAGGGAACACATATAGAATGAAGAAGCAAGATTTCATTTAATGTAGCCTTATGCCAATAACAAAATTTGAAGTTGATACATTCAATAATCAAGTTCATCAATTGATGGAAAATGAGCAATAAAAGGTTTTTCCTATTACAGTAAGGGTTCATTTGATTGCAAAGGTGGAAAAGACAAACCAATTCTATGTAAGTTGGAAAAGAAAAAACTACCAAAATCATAGGAATTCGATTTCCATGCAATTGGCCAAAAACATGCTTTAAATGTTTGTACTTTGGAATTCGAACTTCATTTTCATTTTCACATCAAACAACCAAAATAGAAAATGAATTCATCGGATGTGACATTTTTCACAGAATTTAATACTATCAAATGAACCCTAATATCAAAACTCTCCCAAGTTTTGTATGGAATTTTATGTGCCTTTTGCAGCTCGCCTCGAAATTTTTGTGAGTGTTCTTTAACCATTGATTTCCATGACTCCAATGTTTCCTTACCTGCTTTGATACCTTTCAAGTGCATTTCTTCAAACATTTTATGAGCCTCTCCAGCTTACCTTTTTCACACAACTAATTGATCACAACCAACCCAATATGTTTTATAGCCCTAAATCTTCCATCCTCTTCACTCTCATTGACTGAAGTAGCTTCAATACCTCATCAAATATTCCAGAAGCACTAAAAACAATAAAGCATTTTGCGAAGGCTCTAAGAATAAACACATGTGGATAAAAATACCTGAATTATGATTGAAGGTGATTCCATGATAAAAATCTCAGATGAAAATACCATTCACTTCCATCTGCTGCTGCTGCCTTCACTCTCTCCACAACTACCATGCCATTCTCGAACTCCTTGATCGTAGACATATGATTAGTAAATTGACGATGACATAGTAACCTACTAAGTGAAAATCTACTACCAAATAAGTAAAATCATCAATTTATGGCCAAATTTTATGACAATTTTAGGGAGATTTAAGAGTGAAAACACCAATTTGGCAGAAAATGTACTCTAAGAGAGAGAGAGAGAGAGAGAGAGTATGAGGTGAGAAAAAATGTAACAAAAAAGAATACATATTAGGGAAAAATATATACTTGTATTTACCCTAAATTTCCATTTCTGTGATTTATATATTACATTTGTATTATTATTTTTATTATTATTATAATTTAACACCGGATTTGTGAATTGTTTTTTTACAAATTTGTTAAATTTGAATTTGTATTTTTATAGTATTGTATTTATGTATTTTTCCTTTATTGTGTAGACACAATTATTGTATTTTTTTTTCCTCCATATTAGTTAATTAAATAAAATATTTCTTTCATCTACCAATTAACTCTTTGCATTTTATCTTTTTGTTTGTTTGCGATCATATAATTCATATTGTGTCATATAAATTACCTCAACCCTAATTTATTTTCCAATAAGCGGTATCAGAGCTATTGGTTGTTATTTGTTCGAGGTTTTGTTATTTATGGTAGCCATGAAGTATGAAAATTCATTCTTAGAACGTAATACATGATTCTCGTTGCAGCAAGTGAAGATGGGAGCTGTACTCGCTTAGATGGATTTGGATGATGTGTTGTTAGGATTTGACAAAATACACACAACTTGGACAATGGAGGAGAAATGACAAAAGGATCAAAAGACACTTTCACAGATCCATCTTCATTTGTCTAACGATATTTTTTAGACGTTTTAAAGGAAAAATGACAGGTGCATTGTGATTGAAGTTGAAACAATTTTGCATGACTAAAAATCTTATAAACAAATTACATTTAAAGCAAAAGTTGTATTCTCATCTCATGGCAAAAGGTGGTCTTTAAAAGACCATCTGATTGTGCTCAAGAAGATCATTGCTGATTTGGAGACTTTAGAGATAAAGTATGAGGATGAAGATTTGGCCTTAATCCTTTAGTGTTTGCTGTCCATTTCGTTTAAAGATAAGATCTTGTATAGTCGTGATACTCTCACTATTGAAGATGCGTATGATGCCCTATTTTCAAAAGAGAAAATGAAGGACCTGATTAGATTTGATTTTAGAGATGGAGAAGCCCTTGTTGTTCATGGTGATCGGAGAAGAGGTAATCGAGGACAAATTTCAGTAATCAGGTTTGTTATTATTGCAAGAAGAAATGATACATTATGAGGGATTGCAACAAATTGTACAAGAAAGGTAATTTGACTTCAAATCATAAGAAGCAATTATATACTTCAGACGAGATCAACATAAACAAGAACTATTTGAGTAATGGAGATGTTTTGACTATTTCTCACGTGGAATCCAAACTTGACGAGTAGTGGATTTTAGAGATAGCTTGTCCATTTTATATGTGTTTCAATCAAGATTTGTTTGAAACATATGAAATGGTGAAAATAATGTGCCATTATCATGAGTGACAATGAACTTTGTCGAGTAGCTAGTATTAGTAGAATCAGATTAAAGCTAGTGAATAGAATATTTGATCACATTCTGTATATTCCAGGCATGAAGAAGAATTCATTTTGTTGAGTGCTCTTGATTCAAAATGATACACACTCTCTAGAGGAGGTGGACTCTGAGGGTTCGAAAGGGTATTTATATTGTACTGGAGAGGTGAAAAAGGTCCCAGTTATATATCTTGCAAGGTCGGGCAGAATTTGTGAAGAAAAGTTAGCACAGATTTGGTACTGTGGTAAAAATTTAGTTTGACATGATACCTTTGAGATTCGGTTCGATGTCTATATTGAAGAACACCACTCAATCAAGTTTGAAGGATATGGATAATTTCACTTTACCACTATTACGTGCAGTTCCATCGTATTAAACTGTTAGAAATAGATCCATTGGAGATATGTACATGGATGCTGATTCAGTTGCATATGCTTTTAGTGTTTGAAGGTGTTAAACTGGTTTGGGGGGCTTTCTATGAAAGTATTGGGAGTTGATTCTGCTACAGGGTATACTTCGACACTATTTGTTAATTTATAATTCATTGTGAATTTTGGATAACTTGGTGTTTGGCTTCATGTATCCATGATGAATACTGTGGAAGATAAGGAGTATTTTTATGTTCGAGAAAGTTTGATTCGTGTTGAAGTGTTCAGATATTTCATTGAAGTTAGATTTAAATTTTTATGTGGAGAAATTTTGAAGCATCATTTGTTGCATCAAAATTTCTGTCAAAGTGAGGATTGTTGGATCTTTTGACCCAAATTAGGTTGGATTTTTTGAAAAAATATTGCTATCTTTCTTCCACACGCTTTTATTGGAAAAAAACTATTCCCTTAATCCTATTATTTGCTTGTGTTCGGGTGTAAAGTGTTTGTGCATGTTCCTAAAGATTAAAAGTCCGAGCTTGATGTATTCACACGACAATGTATATTCCTTGTTTATGGTCAAGATGAGTTTGGATACATGTTTTATGATCCAGTTGAGAAGAAAATTATGAGAAGCAGAGATACGTAATTTCTATAGATAAGATGAATCGAGATATCGAGAACATAATGGTTCTAATACGTTGATGAAAACACTACTAAAGAAAAAACTTGAAGATTGTTGTTAGATAGTCGAGATGACAAATTCCTCCCTACAGTCTAAAGGGAGAGACTTGTTAGGTTGTTTTCTCTTATGAGGAGGAAATTCTATGTTTGAGATCTTATATTATAGCCCACTAGGGTGCGAATTCTAAGGATAAATATAAATACAAGAAGATAGAAGAAAATAAAGGTTTAAGATGTTTTCAAATAGAGAGAAAAATAGCTTTTGCCCTATGCCTAGACTTCATCAAAGCTTTGATCCTGAGTCGTATTGGTCTGATCAAGCTGAAATTTGAAGGAATGGTTCACAAAACACTGAGTTATAATCTAAACAGTAGAGATTGAATTTGGAGTTCGGGAACATTGGTTAATGGATGTGAACAATAACTGGCTGTGTTGGTATATTTTTCCTACTTCATATTGTTTTGTCAAGAATTTTGTCATTTTGAAAAAATATATGTTGTAACATCTAATTGTCACTAGTGAAGATTTTGTATACCCATTATTTTTTATGGTTTTAATTCCTTACATCAGGGAAATTTTTTCACATAAAATAATTGCTTCCGTCCTTGTGGTTTCATGTGATTGAATTTTTTTCCTAGAATTTTTTCAGGATGTATAATTTTCAAAAATGACGTTTTATTTATTTTCTTTTGAGGAAAAGAATTATTCCATTATGTGTTTATTTGTTTGCATCTCTCTCGATACCTACAACCACCTAAAATACTCTAAAATTAGATCCGTATACTCTACCATCACCAATGTTCATACTTATCGTAGCCAAAATAAACACATCATTGTCACCTCAAATCCAAAATCACCCTTACCTTAGATCCACAACTACAACTACCACTTGCACCTCAAATTCACTACTACCTCCACCATTCAAAATATTCCAAAATCATATCTATATTTTCCGAATACTAAACGATGAACTAAAAAAGTGGCATGCTAGGATTAGGGAGCATGAGGTTGGTGGCAATGCTGCATGCATCGTAATTTTAAGGTCAAATTAGGTATGGCATCATTTACAATGTGCCAAATGAAAATAGGGAATTTATTTATTTATTTATTTTTATTTTTTTATTTTTGCAGAATTTGAATGTCCATACTCTTCCACCAATTTGTAAAGAGAAAAATTCATAATAAGAGATTAAGTATAATTCATTTCAAAATTAAGGATAATGATTTTTCAAAAATCGGATACTTGTTAAAATTTATGTACGATTTGATTAATTAATTAATAACTTTATTAATTAAATATATTAAGTCATAGATCTAAACAATTTGATCACAAATTAATGATTTAGTTAGTCAAATATTATCTTTCCGTGACAAATTAGAAATTTTATGTGTCATAAATTATTTTACAGTCACAATTAAAAAAATTTATAAGTCACAATTTGTTCATCGATCTCAAATTAAAAATTTATAAGTAACAATTTATTTATCGGTCAAAAATCACAAATATTATAAAGTCACAATTTATTATTCGATCACAAATTATCAAATTATCGATCACAAATTAACAAAATTTTATGCCACATATTATTTCTTGAACAAAATTTATTTTTTTATTGGTCACATATTATTTATTGATCACGAATTAATCAATTTAAAGGTCACAATCAACCAAATCAATTGCGACCATCATCTCACCATTGTCATCAACTGCAACACTACCAAAATCGTCACCACCAGAATCACTACCATATTTCACCCTACCCACAACAACAACAACCACACACATCTACATCACTCACCGAACCACCGCACCTACAGCATCACAATAGCACATCATCGTCGCACCCACCACAACTCTGTTCCCACCACTACTCCATACCTCCACCACCGTGCACGACACCACAATACTCACCCAACCACCGCACCACCACCATACCCATAGCATCACAATAGCACCCCATCACCACAACCACCACCACAACACCAAGACTTGTTGTTGCAACAAACGACACCAACTGTTGTTGCACATGACGCCGTTCTTCAACACCGGACAACACCATCTTCGCTTTGCAGCGGCTCTTCTTAAACGACGAGAAAAACCACCACTCTTCCTTAAAATCAGAAAAGCAATTAAAAACCAGGAAAACCACAATCTTTCTCCACCACTACTAGCTCCTCATGTATTCTGGTTTCCTCATCTACTGTTTGTTTGATTGGGGCTTTATATTTCAATTTTTGACAAGCGATCGGACAAATCTGAAGGAATGGTATAGGTGAGTGGTTGATAGAGCCACAATAGTGGTCCTGCACACAGCTACATTGCGTGTGGCGATCCTACGAGCGACTGCACTATGCACGGTTGTCTGCTTGCGTGCGATTGTAGTGGACCTGCATGCTAGGGTGGTTGGTTTCCAATTACTGGCGTGCGATTGCGGAGGACTTGCACACTCGGGTGGTTGGTTTCCAACTACGATCAATGATGTTTGTTTTTTAGAGGAGGAAAGAGGCAAGATTGAGAGAGAGAGAGAGAGGGAGGGAGAGAGAGAGAGGGGTCACCATTTTTTTAATGAGAGGGGACGATGTGGGGGTGTGGTGGATGGAATGAATTATCAACAATATATTTATTTAATAATATTAAATAATCAATTATAATCTGGATTTTGAAGTATAAAGCATAAAATATGATTTAAGAAATTTAAATTTTAAAAAGTAGGCCTGTATGTGATTTTCACATGGGAAAAATTCATTTATAAGAGTTTATCTATAACCTATTTCAAAACTAAGAAAAGAGGTTTACAATTTCAAAATTCAGATATTATTAAAATTTATTTATGAAATAATTGATTAAAAAATATTTTATTAATTAAACATATTAAGGTCACAAATCTATATAATTGGTCACAGCTTATCAAATTAATTCGTTACAAATTATTTTTAAGTGACAAATCGAAAATTCTGTAGGTCATAAATTATTTGTCGATCACAAATCAAAAATTTCATAGGTCACAATTCATTGATCAATCACAAAATCTAAATTTTTATTGGTCACAACTTAATTCTCGATCACAAATAAAAAATTTCATGAGTCACAATTCATTGATTGGTGACAAAATCAAAATTCTTATTGATCACAACTTATTTGTCAATAACAAATTATCAAAATGATTGATCACAATTAATTTTACGGTCACAACTTCATAAATCATGAGTCACAATTACATTTTGTAGGTCACAATCAATTAAATAATTTGTGACAAACAACCCCAGTCCCATCCCATCCACCCCCGACCACCACCATCGTCTCACCAGATTGTGCAAAACCACCTTAACAGCAACCACCACACACGACGTCAATGCAAACCCACCACCACATCAACGCAAAATCACCATCACTATAACACACCACTGCCGATCAAAAAATCACCACCACTGTAAATTGTAATCACACCACCACCGATCCACATCATCCACACAACCACTGTAATCACACTACCACCGATCCACCGTACACCAAAGTCAAAATCATCAATCGCGGCACCATCAGATCGCGGGTGCCTTGCACACCTCCACTACCACCACAAAACCACCTCAAAAATCACAAAAAATTGCCACAAATGCCATAAATTCATCCAAAAAAAAAATTGAACAGTAGAAAGAGAATGGAATGGTGACTGCAGATCGAGGTGCGAACAACGATAGAGGCGTGTTGAGTCTTTCTTCCCCTTTGGTGACTGCCGATCGACGATGTTGACCGGCTTCGACAGTGCTCCGACGACGACACAATAGAAAGAGAATGGTGAGAGAACGAGACATCAGAGAGAATGAGAATTGGGTAGTAAATTTAGGGATTAGGTTTTGAAAAAAATGGTTTAGATTAATTTATTTTATAATATTATTATTAAATTAAAATACAGAATTATGAGAGAGAGAGAGAGAGAGAGAGAGAGAGAGAGAGAGAGAGAGAGAGAGAGTTTTTAGATTAATTTATTTTATAATATTATTATTAAATTAAAATACAGAATTATGAGAGAGAGAGAGAGAGAGAGAGAGAGAGAGAGAGAGAGAGAGAGAGAGAGTTTTTAGATTAATTTATTTTATAATATTATTATTAAATTAAAATACAGAATTATGAGAGAGAGAGAGAGAGAGAGAGAGAGAGAGAGAGAGAGAGAGAGAGAGAGTTTTTAGATTAATTTATTTTATAATATTATTATTAAATTAAAATACAGAATTATGAGAGAGAGAGAGAGAGAGAGAGAGAGAGAGGGAATTGAGATTGGGCAGAGAGAGATTGGCGATAATTAGGTTTGAAATTATTAATTTAATTAATTTTTAATTATATTAATTAATTAAAAAAATTTCTGATTTATGAAATACTAAACATGACATCTTATTTATGAAATGTGAATTTTTAATCTATTAGAATCTCTAATTTTCACTTTTCACATTGTAAAAATAGAGTGACTAGGTCTAGCCTGGGTTGGACCTGAAGCAAGGCCCAAGAGGCGGCCTCAAGCCCAATATGTTCAGAGGGGCGAAATATTTTGTTGTCAAAATACATACATACGTACATATATACTAAAATAACATCATATATTGGTGGTAGTGTGTTCAATTGGTATGTGAAATGTCATGAGTTCAAAAATCTTTTCAGTAGGGTTTTTCTTTTCCCCTTTTCTTTTTTTTTTTTTTTTAAAATAAAAATTCATCACATTTGATGTAAAACGGCTTTTTGTCACCTTTAAATGACAAAATCTATCCAATTTCGGAGTTTGGGTTCAACACCAAATGCCGTGCGGCTTAATAGCGATTTTTACTTAAAAAGAAGTTTTATTGGTGGATGTATTGAGATTTGAAACTTCTACCCCAATACCTAAAATCTTCTTTAATCTCTTACAAGTTACAATTATTGATGAGATACATAGGATCTTATTCATTGTATACTTTTAATCTCATGAATTTTACTATTAAGCTGAGCCAAACAAGCACTAAACGAAGAGAGAACATCTGAATAATCCCCTCCAAGCAGAAAGGGAACTAGAACCTAGTAACCAAAATCTACACGAATGAAAAAAAGTTGGGATAAAAAATAAGAGGAAAAATAATTGAGAACAGATGAATGAATGAAGACAGTAATTAGCCCCCGCTTGGTATTCATTAAATTTCTTTCCTATTTTCACCACAATCTTTAATAAAATAATATTACACGTAAATCGAAAATTTTCCATTATAGTCAAAATTAATGGGGGCCAAACGGGGGCTTAGTATCATTGAACAATACCAAAAAATTACAGGACACAGTAACAGTCCTGATTCCTTCACAAGGTAAGACGAAATTTCTAGTCTGTCGAGTCCACACACTTCAAACCAAAATATCCTTAAAGTCTACAACATGCATACAAATTGCCAACCTTCTCCAGCAGTTGTTTCATTATAGGTCTCCAATTCTATGGCTGTAAAGTTCGAAGATGTGGGAAACACGTATCCTCCTGCTGGATCCAATGTGATTCTTAGAACACATATAGTTAGAAAATAACTTATTGCCCATATGATTTCATCTTGATCCCACTGGGATCATCTTCACAGCAGCAGCAACTGGCATGCCAAGAAATCCGAGCAGAACGCTCACAGCCCATTGCTGCCAAGTGAGAGGGTGCGTATTGGCAAACGTACCAAGGAATTCGATAATAATGATCTGGAATAGAGCTGTGAAACTCAGGACAACCACAAATATAATGTTCTCCAGTATGCCTTTGAACACATTTATCTTCTCCATATCCCTCGAGCTTATCTCATTAAAAACCTGCAAGAAATTTATTTTGCAACTCTGAAGTTATGTAATATTGCTTCGACTATGAGACCCGATTAATTTCATGGAAATAGACGTCAATTGCACTGAAACTGACAAAAATTTGGGGACAACCAACGAAATAAAGTTAATTACTTTTCTTGTTTGTTGAGAATACCTGACAGAAGACGAATGAGTTGAAAATTAGGGTGTTCAGAATCAAATCAGAATCAGGGCCATCAAGGTTGAAGACTGTTTTTCCTGATGTTTGAAGATACCATATGACAACAAATTGATAAACAGATTGCGCCAAGATGTTCCTCCACATTGCATTGCTGATAAAGTTTCCTTTCCTTCCAACTGGTGATCTCTTCATCAAGTCATCATTTGGAGGTTCAGTGGCCAGGGCAAGGGCACCAAGAGTATCCATGATCATGTTGACCCATAGAAGCTGAACCGCCGTAAGTGGAGCACTGCCTGAAAGACGTCAACGCAGCAGAACAGAAATCTTAATGAAAATGTATATTATACTAGTCAATATATATATTGTATAAGAGAAACCTGACATGGAGATTGGTGAGTTTACCTGTCAAGCAGGCTGAAGAGAAGTTGACAATAAGAGCAACCACATTAACTGTCAGCTGAAACTGAACAAATTTCTGAATATTCACGTAAACTGAGCGCCCCCATTTTGCCACGGTAACAATGGTAGAGAAATTATCATCTAGAATTATAACATCAGCACTTTCTTTGGCCACCTGGAAAATTATGGGCCAATAAGAATCAATACGAGCGGAGATAGAGTTTTCAGCCACCAAATGTTAGATACTGGGGACTAATGAAGAGACATAAGGTAAAATCGATCCAGATTTTTTTCAAGGAACGGAGAGGTCTGTAAGCTCCAAATGACAGTGGTCAATGATGAGCATGTTAAGACTGACAAAAAAAAACTAAATATCTTCTGGCTCAGCATCCTGAGGGGACAAATCAGAAATCACTTTTGACCATGAAAAGGATCTTTCATAACCTCTCAAACCCATATCCCAATACAAATATCTTCTCACAATGTGAAAAGTGGTCCACGCTAGAGTGCACCCAAAAAGTACGGAAACACTTATCTTGAGGAGCTAGAACCAAAGTTAAATCAGACACAAAATGAGGTCTAAATACAAGAATAGGATGGAAATTATGGCAAGTCATTGATACAATATGCTTTGGGTAACCTTCAATTTATAAAGGTTTCTTATAGATAAATTTTTTTCAAACACCAATTAAATAGGCAGAAATTGGTTACAAAAGTTTTTAGAAAAACAAAAGATTATATCATAGAGTGGAAGGACAGACAATTAAACAAATACAATCACTGTAGTAAAGCTGCAATGTAAGTGGAGTCAAAAGACGCTCTAAAATGTATTTTTAATGCTCTTTGCCGTGTCCAAGCTCAAGATGGTTAAATGATTTTACAATGCCTGAGGTAATTCATCAAGTTGTCCAATGACTTATCAATTATTTATTACGCTGTTAACATCATTCTTTCCTACCAAGATAAAGGGATTCGTCTTGAACAAAGAGAATAGTTAAAAGCAAAGGAACATTGAACATTATATGAACTTGTTTTCCAGGAATATTCTGCTCTTCACTGGGTGTTTCAATTGAATCGCCCAGTGAAGCAGTCATAAAAGTTTCAGAAAAATATACAAGAGATCTTGTTGCAACAAGACAGCAAAGGATAAATGTAATGGACAGGAATAAAATAGCATTCAAACATCACCTCGGTTCCAGAAATGCCCATTGCAAGCCCAATGTCTGCCTCATGAAGTGCAGGAGCATCATTTGTGCCATCACCGGTCACTGCAACCACCTCTTCAAAAGTTGATCGTAACTGTTTCACAAGGGTATGCTTATCCATAGGTGAAGAACGAGCCATTACCTTACAAAGACGCAAGTATAAGATATAAACCAACTATATTTTCATAAAAAAATTAACCCGAATAAGTTTATAGGTGAACCAATTGCAATTAGAATAACTATATTCAGGAAGAGAATCGCTCATTATCAGCACAAATGCCATATCTTTCCATGCAAAGAACTTTGAACCTAGAGTTAAAATGAGTGGAGAACATCGCACTAACAGTTATCCCATGGGTCTTTTGGATGGGCAAAAGTTTAGGGAAATACCGAATAACTAAGTTAAAACCACGTTAACAGATTTAGAGTTCTAAAATGAAATAATTGCTAAATTCCCAATTAAAAAATATAAAAAAAAAACACTACAGGAATTCAGTAACAAGCAGTACGAGCTCTCCAGAGGCAGTAAACAATTTCCAAAATAAAGTACCTGTATTTTCGGGATGAGTTCATGCAACTCTTCTTCACTCTTCACACGAAATTCTGGGCCTTCAATTGTAATACCATCGTCAGTCAATATTCCACATTCTCTAGCTATTGCCTTAGCCGTGTTTATGTTATCTCCGGTAACCATCCGCACTGTAATACCAGCTGACCTACAAATTGCAACAGACTCCTTAACTCCAGGACGAACTGGATCTTTAATACCCACGATTCCAATCAAGGTATAACCCTCAAATGGAATAGGATTTTCAGCAGAAAAATCAGTTCCAATATCCTTGTAAGCAAGGCACAGAGTTCGCAGAGCTTCACTTGCAAATTGTTCAATTGTATCTTCCAGTATATTAATGGATGTTTCATCTAGAGGAGTTACCTCACCATTTGAGTCCAGAACCTTGTTACATGCAGACAGAATAATTTCAGATGCACCTTTACAATGAGCCTGAAAACCTCCTTCAGGACGCCACAGAACTACACCCATGCGCTTCTTCACAGAATTAAATGGCTCAACTTTGACAAGCTTTGATGCTTGTCGCTCGGCATGGAAATCTCCTCCCAGGAATAGGCCAAAATCTAAAAGTGCAGCCTCAGTTGGTGTACCAAGAATTTCAATCTTCTCATCCTTACTAGTGACTATCTCTCCCCCAGTGTTGGTGAATATAGATTTCGTCAGCATTCTCACAACGGAATCAGAAAAATCAGAGCAGAATACAGAACTCGTCACAGAGTTACTAACTTCTTTCACTTTCCCACAAATGCATGCTTTTACAACAGTCATGTGATTAGTTGTTAGTGTCCCAGTCTTGTCACTACAAATAGTTGTGGCAGATCCCATAGTCTCACAAGCAGCCAAATGTCGGACAAGGGCCTTGTCATTCATCATCTTCTTCATGGCAAATGCAAGACTTAGTGTAACAGCTAAAGGCAAACCCTCAGGAACAGCAACCACAACAATTGTAACTGCAATAGCAAAGTATTCCAGCATTTCCAGGGCATCATCGCCAGACCAGCTCCAGTGGGACCTTTCTATCATTTTGCGGTTAATCAACCCTTGCACCAAAACAGCAAAGGTGACAACAGCAAAAAAGAGACCAATTTTTCCAATTATTGTTGCCACTCCATTCAGTTTAACCTGCAATGGGGTCTCATCATCACCTCCTTCACTAAGTGTAGCCATCAATTTACCCCATTGGGTTCTCATCCCAACAGTAGTAACAAGCATTTTGCATGATCCATCCTGCACTTTAGTTCCAGATGAGAGAAAAGGATTTTCAGCAGTTACATTAACTGGTTCGCTCTCTCCAGATAAACTCGATTCATTTACTAACAAAGAATAACCCGAGACAAAGAGTCCATCAGTGGGGACCTGATCCCCAATAGCAAGATGAACAATGTCCCCAGGAAGTAGATCAAATATTGAAATCTTTTGCCTGTACCCATTTCTAGTAACCTGAACTGTAATCTTTTTCTTCTCCTTGTCTAAATCCTTGAACTGTAAGGACTGTTTATAGTCACTTGTGGCAGTGACAAATACTACAAGAAAGATACTTGCAACAATCCCGAGTCCATCATGGGCGCCCTTTGGCCATCCTTCTGTTGCAATGCCAACGATCAACGACACAAGGGCACACACTGCAAGTATCATGAGGGTTGTATCTTGAAGAGCTTCCCACACAAAAAGCCAAAAACCCTTGGCTGGACTCTCAGCAAACTTATTGATTCCAAAAATCTCTCTTCTTTTGTTCAGCAAATCCTCGGAAACACTAATTCCTTTATTAAGTGAAGTGGAGAGCTTGTCTGCAATACCCTCAACGCCATCATGAACTTTTAGCTTACTCAAATTGTGGCCTTCAATAATGGATCCTAACTCATCTGCACATATTTCAAAACCTGCACCCTTGACTGCCTCAGGTACAGTGTAACTAATACCTGGAGACACAGCAGAAAATCAATATAAAGTAAAGTGCCGTACAGAAAGCTTCATGTTTGACTATAAAAATCATACCTTGAATAAAACTGAGAGCAGCTTTTGAAACTAATACTGCAATTCTGAGCTTCTCCTACAATATTGTACGAAGTTTAGATGTTTATAAAACAGGATAAAACAACTTTCCGAAGAATGAGAAATAATCAGAAGAGAAAGGGTCTAGTAGCAAACTCAAATTTCTATGGCAATGTGGAAATTGGAATTAATTCAAAACCAAGTAGTCAAACTGCAAGTTCAAACGATTCACACTTACTGCATCTCGAAATTCCCACAACTTCAGAAAAAACACTGTTGTCCGTAAGTATGCCACCTAGGCACCTCATTCTACTTCCCAATGGCAGAGAACATCAGATTACATAATTATTCATTTCCATTCCAGATTAATCTTAAAGATTCTCTAAAAAGCACAATCATTTGTAAACGAAAGCCTAAAACTGTGAAGATCTAGCTATCATTTTCTGTAGAACATTGATAACTCGGCCCCTACGAATCAGGATTTTACCCTGTTGTTAATGTAAAGGCAAGTAGAAAAAATCCTTGGTACTTGCATTATTTTATATTTAACTAAAACCTAGCCAAAATCATGATTAAATTCAAAGAAATCTTCAATATTATTACAGATTCCACAAGGGAAAAAAACACAGTTTTTACGAAATAATCTGACCAATCATTAACTGTTAGGTTGTTGATAGAGTCAATAACTGTACAAGGAGATAGATATTTTCCTGGCAGTATTTACAAAATATAATAATATGAGAGATAATTTTTAGAAGTAGTAATTAACCTGATTAGATCTTTGGATCTCGCGAACTTCGAAACGCTTGGAGAGATTAGCAGTAAATCTGAACCTTCGTTTACGATTTTTGACCAGCCAACACGCCTTCCTCCACCGTTGCAACGCCTCCTCCGACGAATTCTTCGCCTTTACCTCCGTAAACTCCTCCATATAACTCCCCATAAAGCTTCTTTTCTTAAACTACCAAACCACAACAACAAATATCAGCTTATTTTACGTCCAGATGGCGAAAGTATATCCTTCTAATCCACCAAATCTGCTGCTTCGAAATTTCAGCAGCTTTATGAGTTTGGTCTACCTAATCCACTTCATATACTGCTTTTGCAAAAGCAGATGATGAAAACAGCGCTTGACTATGAAGTCTCCAACAAAGAGAAATCTACTGAGATTGCAAGAGAAGATTGGTATTTTGAAGATGGCGATTGATTCTGGGAGCAACGGAAAAGTCAATGACTCGAACCTCGAAATTGGATTGCCCGGTGTCTGAAGGGTGTGTACGCGCGTGTCTACAATTTCTCTGCCCAATTAAATGGAGAGTATCTTCTACTAACAGCATACGCGCTTTCTTTTTAAAATTTTAAATGTAGTAAATTTTGCCATAAAGGTCCCCCATTCTTTGCGAAATGTGCATTATTCCTATCCTTCAGTACTGATTAATATCATCCTCAGCCTTTTCAAATTGCTGACGAAAAGACGTTAAATCACAATTTACGGCCCCGTAACCCTGTTTGGCCCCACCTTTTAAAATTAAAATGGGTGGAATAGTATTCTTTTTAAAATGAGTAATTGAAAAGAAAAGAAAAATTTTTAATTTACATATAATATTATTTTATGAAAGATTATGTGATTGAAAATAAGAAAGAAAAAAAATTAATCTAATGTGGACCAAATGGGAGATACATATATGATGTGACCAGATTTGATAGAATCAAAATCTCATCAACTAAATAATAATAATAATAATCACACTTTCTTTTTGCCATTAACCCATATTACAGGAGCACAATCATTTATATGGTGAATAGATTTCGATGTTTACACAATTTTAACAATTGCATTGCATTCACAATGTTTTTATTCGTCCTTTTTAATGCCTGTTGACCGTTCATTTGAAATCCCCTAGACACTTCTCATCAAGTGTATATTACATGCAAAATCAAATGATGTATCAGTTCCAATAAATTTGTTGCATCACCTCTTTGATCACAAGAACAAGAGTCATCTTTAATAGTAATTTCAAACACATCACTTGCAGTAGAGAACATGGCAAGCAAGCTGGTTAAAGAATTATAATATGACCCCACCATGAATCACTAGTATGCTAAAGTATTGTTTCTTGATTAAGTCCTCGTTTACCTAAAATCTCACCTTTCTCCAATGCCTCAATAGTAAAGTCTTGATTATTTTTCTTGAAGAAGATCAAAAAGTTTAGAATATGTTTCAATAGTATTTGCCATATCACCAACTACATGAAAGATATTAGTAATGGAATATTCTACAACAGTTAATTGAAGTGGATGAACAAAACAATGAATGTAAAATGTACATGGGTTCTCCTTTAAAATGAGAACTTTGACACCATTAAACTTATCTCGCATTTTACTTGCCCCATTATAGCATTGTCTTCTCAATCTTGACATACTCAAGTTATATCTAGAGAAGATTTTTATCAATTGCAACCTTAAGTGAAAGAGTTACGGTACTTGTAACATGTTCAATTTCTATGAAACGTTCAATTACGAGTCCACTATTTTTTAGCTTAAAACAAATAAAAATTGCTCATTTGTTAACACGTCATGAGATTCATCAATTAGAATAAAAAAATATAGAATCACCAATATCTTTGATAATAACGTTGATTATCTTAGCAGCATAAACATTTACTTTATCTTTCTAAATATCAGGTGATGTCAATTTATAATTTTTAGGAGCATTTTTTAAATGTGACAACATTAATACCAACATTATGAGCGGTTAGAATTACAATTAAACTAAGAGTGTATTTGATTACATTTATTTTCTAAGAAAATATCACTTTTTTACCCAAATTCCTACTTGGAGAGTTTGATTGGGAAAATATTTTCCAACTTTTGAAAATATGTCTAATTTTCCTTGTTTTTAAGGAAAATATTTTCCTTGGATAGATGTGATTTTTATTTTCCACAAAGGATATAAATCATTTTCTTTTATAAGTGATATTTTTCATGCCATCAAGCACACTCTAAGGCCATATTTGATAGAGGTTAAATTCCATGGAAAATGGAAATCATTTTTTTATGGTGTTTTAGACTTTTTTCTAGGGAAATCATTTTCCATCTTTCTTGCCACCTCACCCAAATTCTATCTTTTACTTGAAAATCAATTCTCACAGCCAAATTGAATCTCCTGGTTGCTGTTGACATTTTTTTGGTTTTTTTTTTTTTTTTTTTTTTTTTT
>NW_019264872.1:31634-91005 GCF_002742605.1 Olea europaea var. sylvestris
TTTTTTTTTGGCAATAGAAACAAATTCTATCTCCAATACCAGTAAATTATATCCCTTTAATTAAAAAATTTCATGTAAAATAAAGTCAAACGAACTCCAAAAAATACTTTTATTTCAACATTTTTCACGTGGAAAATTATACCAACACAATAATTTACAATTTCTAGCAAAATAATTTCCAAGTAATTCAATTCTCTGAATTCTTTTTTTTCCATCCAAATTTCATCTTTACAATCAAACGGAGCCTAAAAGTTACCTGAATTGAGATAATTCTCTATTCGCTGTGATCTCGAAATGAGTGCCCTTGTCAAAATAAAATTTGAACACAATGTATTAAGATAAATGGTATATTCACTTCTTACTTATTTTGATTGCTTGAAGAAAATTGATAGAATGTGTTGCTCTTGATTTATCAAAGTTTCACACTTTATGAGAGTGTACTATCATGAACTCTAACAAAACTATTAAGAGTTAATTGCCCAAATAGTCACTGTACTTTGTCGAAAATTTCCAGGAGGCATTGAACTTCAAAATATCCCTAAATAGCTACTGAACTTTGCTAAAAGTTCCTAAAAAGTCACCGAAATTCAAAACTTTCCAAAATAGTTACTGAACTTTACAAAAAGTTCTTATAGAGTCACTAAACTTTGTTAATTGTGACCCCATACGTCACTAGTTTAGTGACTCCCTAAGAATTTTTTGCAAAGTTCAATGACTATTTAAGAAAGTTTTGAAGTTCGGTGACCTCCTAGGAACTTTTGACAAAATTCAATGACTATTTAAGAAAGTTTTGAAGTTCAGTGACTCCCTGGAAACTTTTGGCAAAGTTTGGTAACTATTTGGGAAATTAACTCTAAGTGTTAAGCATTTTTTTATCTTTCCAATATGTTAATTATTCACCTACAAAATAGTTGCCTCCTCTTTATTTTCTATAACTTGTTTTGAAAAGATAACAATACAAATGATAAACAGTGTCATTTGCTATACTATGCTCCAACCAACAAGCAAACTTTTTAAATGAAAAAGGATTAAATTATTTAGAAACTTTTACTCCAAATGGTCTTTTTGAAAATTATGATCTTGAGGTTTACCTAAACTGAGGAATGAGGTAAGAATATGAAGAAATTGAGACTAGAACATTGCTTTGGACCCAAGTGGATAGACATCCAGTGTTTGAGGCAAGTTCTACCAGAGGCACCATGCATCTCAGTTCTCAATAAATATAGTCTTTGAGTCCAAGTTGGATATTAATTTTTTGGGCTGGATATTAATTGTTGGACTGCATTAGGATATAAATTTTATAGTTCCACCGCTTTGATCACATTTGTTGGGTTGGATATTATTTTTTTGAAAAATTCCAATACTTCAAAAAAGTATTGGGCCTAGACTACAAACGGCTCTGCCCTAATCGTAATTGTAACAATTATAAAAATTATACAGTTTTCTAAGATAAATACATGTAATGCAACAACATCTACTTTTGTTGAATGAATCTTGTAAATAAGCAAAAGGGACTAGGGTTACATGCAACCAAATAAGCTATTGTGCAAAAGTGAGAATATACGAGGTTTAAATAGTCTAATAAGTAAAATAACTAAACTATCCTAAACAAACAAGTAAAAATTTCAACTTTAGCCTTTTAGCAATACAAAATAACATAATGAAAAATACTATAGTAATTATGATAACACCATCCCTAAAACTCATAATGTGACAACAAGAAGCATTGGAGTTTGTTAATCAAAAAATGAAAGCATTCAATAGGGCGGGACTTTGTAAAAGGTCAGCAAGTTGTGTCAAAGAGGGATAAAAAGGTACGGTAACAATGTCATGCTCAAGGCAATGACGAATGAGATGAAAACAATTTCAATGTGCTTTATCCTTTTATGGAACATGAAGTTGTGAGATATCTGAATAAAAATCTTATTATCACATTCATAGAGTTGGAGTATATTTGCAAGTAACCAACACAATCATACAATTTCAACAATAGTGAACATCGTAACACAATACTGAGCCTCAATAGAAGATCAAGAAACGATTGTTTGTTTCTCACTATTTCAAGTAACAGAATCACAAAAAATAAATGAAAACCAATGGTAATTTACGATTAGTTAGGTCACTAGCTTAATTAGTATCGTGGTATGCATGTAGCTCTAAAGATGAGGCTGATGGAAATAAAAGACTCTAAAATCAAATGTAGGAGCATACTTTAATTGAGATAGAAGATAACTCTTTGGAGAATAAGCAACCTCTATGCCCAAGAAGTAACATATGGAGCCCAAGTCCTTCATTTCAAATTGAAGAGTTAAATTTGACTTAATGACAACAATAGCATCATCATCATAACCAGTACTAATCATGTGATTAATATACAAAGAAAGAAAAATATGACCTACTGAGATACACCGAACAAATAGAGCAAAATCATGATAACAAGAGGAAAAACTAAGAGAGATGGTAATTGATGTGATCCAAAGGGGCGTCAAAAATTATTAAGAAGCTTAAAGACTCGGCGCATGTTGATAAGGAGCCAAGACCAAGAATCGAGCTAAGTTTGAGACCTCGAAGAGCCAATAAAGTCGTCCAATTACTTGATTGAGCTATGAAGTACAAAATATTGTAGTTAATAAGCCAAATAACAACTTATACCTTGGTCTTGAAGGTGAAATCTTGTTTGGTGGGTTGGATTCATTGTTTTGGAAGATATATGAAAAAAAAAGCGTGGATTAAAATGGGCATAACTTCAACTCGTGTGTCTGTCCATGAGTACAATCCGGATTCATCATAAAATTTTGCACAAGGAAAAAGAGGTATCAAAATTAATGTTATGCGACCTCATAGCACAAAAGGTCTTGCGACCACATGCATGCCTACCGAGAGTAATTAAGGGCTACAAGATTGTTCCATGCGACCGCAGGCCATATAATCATGCGACCGCATGGTTCAAAGTTTTGGACGCGAATTTAATTTTTGGTAACTTCCTAGTTACTTTAGAATTTTATTCCAATTGATATTTTTGTAATCTTTTAAGTTAGTTTGCGTATTAAACTATATTTTTTAGAGTTTTATTCCTTTTCAAACTAGTTTCTAGGTTTTATTATAAATAGGTTTATTATTTTCATTGTAAGAGCGAAGACTTTTCATTATGAATTGAATTGAGATTTTTCTCTCAAGGCTTTATGCTTCAAATCTCTTGTTCTTTAAAATACAAATCGAACTTTTCAAGAATTTGAGTTTCTTGTGGGCTTCACAAATTTGGGTAAGGTTCAATTATTGTGTGATCGAGAGGTCAATAAACTCCATTTTATTGGTTGCTCGGTAGTTTTTGGATTAAATCCAAAATCTTGAATCTTTGACGTTCTTGGGAATTGATTTCAATCTCATGTTGGTTTTGTAGCCGCCGTTGCTATGCGGGTTCACATCAGTTGGTATCAAAGCAGAGGCTCCAAAATCAAGGTTATATCTTTCCTTTTATTTTGTTAAGTCTTTTGTTTTTGTTGAATCTTTATTTTTCATTTTTTGGTGTTTTCGTTTTGTGTTCTTCGTATTTTCCAATTGTTGTTGAGTCTTGATCCGTTAAAATGCCGTCAAATTTTTAAATGTTATTTTTGTGCTAATTTAGCATCTAAATCAACTTTTACTCGTTTTGCTGGATTCATAGTTAAGTTTTCTATCAAAAGAGTCAGAAAAATAAAAGGACTCGTAAAAATCGAGAGTAAAAAGAGTCAAAAAGGAGTAAAAAAGAGAGAGAGTCAAGTTCAAGTAGAAAGCAATACTCAAATCAACATTGTTGGGTTTTTTGATACCCAATAATTCGGGCGATAATTTAAAACATTTGTCGGATTATTTATCGACACCATGGACTTGGCTCGGCTCAAAGACGAACTACACTTTTGGATGGCTCGGGTTTGGGTTGAATGATTATTTGGTTAGTTGAACCATTTAGTGATTAATATGGAGTTGGAAGTTGGCCCATTAGTTTAGGTTATATGACAGTCCACTTAGAGATCTCTTGGCCCATATTTGGTGACCTAAACTAACCTATATATATGCATCTATCTCCCAACTATTTTTGGTGTGTGTGTATGTGTTGTAGCAATGGAGAGGAGAGTTGAGAGAAGAGAGACAGCCGAGAGAGAGGAAAGTCATGTGAGGTTGTGAGTAAGATTCGACCATTGTGATATCTCCTTCTTCTTCTCCATACCTTTGTGGATTGCTAACACCACCACCCTTCTCCTTTGTGAGGTTAGAGAGAAAGAGAGCAGTCCAAAGTGAAGACGAAAGTCTCGGATCGAGTCAAGGTAAATCGGTGTTCGTTTGATTGTTTTCTGAGCCCGGAATCAAGATTTATAGAGTAATTTCCACTGCAAATGGTATTAGAGCCTATGTTGTTGATAAATCTGTGATTTTTAGGGCTAAAAATGGGCTGGAAATGGCCAGAAATCGATATGGAAAATAGGCAGAAAACTGGACAAAATCTGGGTAGATTTTTGCAAAACTGGATAGATTTATTTTTGTGTTTTCTAGTGAAACCAAAAGGAGTTTGGCAAAACGGACACCATTGGTGGACTGTGCAGGCGGAGAAGAAGCTGGAAGGGTGACAGGTCGCCGACGCGTGGGGAAGACGACGACGGCACGTGAGGGCACGTCTGTAGGAATTTGGCGATTGTGTCTTTAGATAGAATGTTGCTGGTGACAATACGGACCCTGTGATGTTGTCGGATTTCAGTTTGAGCAATGCAGTGAAAGTTGGACGATTTTGCCCTTGGACGTTCGGGTGTCGGGTGCTATTTTTGTGTTGCTGTGGTTGCTGTTGACTTTAGGGTGAACAGTGATATTCCTAAAGTGGTGAATTCACATGTCTCGATATTTACGGACCTTCAGACGTGGTCTTCTCGGTATCGTATTATTTGCTTTTTATTATTGCAGTTAAAATACATGTATAGGTTAACTATTTATTTTTCGCGTTAGAAGTCATTGTGTGATGTGAGATTAGGTTTGGGGTAATCATTGCTCGTTGCTAGACCTAGGAATTACGTGTTAATTAATTACCTTAAAATTCTATGTGAATTTGTCACCAATTTTTCTACACCGATAGAATTGCACGTGACCTTAGGAAAATTTGCTTGACTGTTCTGTGTGAATTATGTGTCAGTACTTTGCTTGTGGTCATTATGTGGTATTGTTGGCATGTATAGGTCTAAGGCAAGTGCGAAAAATAAAATATATTTTTAACTGTGGTAAAATTTGGGCATAGTTGAAAAGAAATTGTCCTAGGATGATAATAAAAGGAAATATGAGAATAGAGACAAGGTGAATGTGACTTTAGGATCGAGTAGTGATCCTAGTGAGGTTTATTGAGAAAATAAAATCTGGTTCTTGCATTGCATCTGTATGTAATCCTTTCTGCATGTATGTGGTCACTTAATTATGTTGCAATGTTAATGTTACACTTTCAATATGTTTGATGTATGTAATTGCATGAATTAGAGTGGCATATTACTTTGTGTAATATGTTTATATACATAGTGGGTTAAGTTTGGTAGCGTACTCTATTTGCTCCAAGAGTGGTGTAAGAGTGTAGTAGTAAGAAGAAAGTCGGGCAGCCGTTTCTCTTCTTTATCTTTGTGAGCCTGTGTGGTTTGTGAGATTATGTGAGGTAGCCATGTTGGGGTTACCTTCTTTATCTTTGTGAGCTTCGTTTATGAGTGTTGTGAAGTAACTAACTCTTTCTTCAATTTTTCTTTGTGAGTGCCACCTTCGCCATTTTCTTTGTGGATTTTTGGAGTTTTAGTGATTGGAGTAACCTTTGTGGTTACCGAAAGGTGCTATTTTGCCACAGTGAGTTTGTGATGCATTAGCAGTGAGTTGGATGTCTTTTGATAAGGTGGGTATACATGCCTAGAGGTGCATTAGTGATATGCACGGGGATGTAGAGTGTGACATTTGGATCACGAGTGGAGATATGATCAAATGCGTAGAATCATTTATCTATGAAAGAGACCCTGATTAGGTGGAGTGTGAGAGAGTCACTTTTATCACTTTTGTAAGGTGGAGTCTCATTATCCACGTAAGTTGGAAAAAGTGATATGGTGATAGAGGATTATCTTGTGGACTTAGGATTTATTGTGACTTACCAGTTAGACATGAGTTGAGTAATCTGTTTAGTGAGTATGGTGGGCGATGAGAGTAGATATGTGTTCTCGAGGTGTGAG
This sequence comes from Olea europaea var. sylvestris, assembly GCF_002742605.1. NCBI lineage: Eukaryota > Viridiplantae > Streptophyta > Magnoliopsida > Lamiales > Oleaceae > Olea > Olea europaea. The sequence continues at coordinate 37,853 of NW_019264872.1, forward strand.
CAACACGGAATGGGATAGGAAAAGTGTGGTGAGACCTTTTCTTGGGGTCATTTATGCATTTGTTGCATATGTGTGTGACCGTATGTTGATTAACTATGTGTTAATCTGTGGTTCTGCGTGAACATGATTTTCAAAAGATCTATTTGTGTGTTATCCTATATATCTTCACCACATGATTATTTATTCACTGTGAATACTTGTTTCTACGTGGTTATTCTTGACCTTAGCCTTGGTGAGTACATGGAGCAAATATCGTATGTGTTTCAAGTTGGAAACACGAGGTAAGGTCTGTTATTCCAATTTTATTGGATTACCTTAATTGTGCAAGTATAAACTGTGTGTTTTGGTTGCTTGCAGATTATTGGGCATCAAGGTGGAGATTGTTGGATTTTTTGATATCCAATAATTCGGGCGATAATTTAAAACAGTTGTCGAATTATTTATCGACACCATGGACTTAGCTCGGCTCAGAGACAAACTACACTTTTGAATGGCTCGGGTTTGGGTTGAATGATTATTTGGTTAATTGGACCATTTAGTGATTAATATGGAGTTGGAAGTTGGCCCATTAGTTTAGGTTATATGGCAGCCCACTTAGAGATCTCTTGGCCCATATTTGGTGACCTAAACTAACCTATATATATGTATCTATCTCCCAGCCGTTTTTGGTGTGTGTGTGTGTGTGTGTTGTAGCAATGGAGAGGAGAGTTGAGAGAAGAGAGGCAGCCGAGAGAGAGGGAAGCCATGTGAGGTTGTGAGTAAGATTCAACCATTGTGATGTCTCCTTCTTCTTCTCCATACCTTTGTGAATTGCTAACACCACCACCCTTCTTTTGTGTGGGGTTAGAGAAAAAGAGAGCAATCCAAAGTGAAGGCGAAAGTCTCAGGTCGAGTCAAGGTAAACCGGTGTTCGTTTAATTGTTTTCTGCGCCCGGAATCAAGATTTATAGAGGGATTTCCGCTACAAACATGTTGGAAGAGGTGATGCTGCAATTTGAAAAGTTAGTGGATATGGGAGATAGGCTTGATACAAAACTTACTAAATTTCATAGGGGGCAATGTGTAGAATTGTCTAATGTGAGGAGACGGGATAGACTAGAGCCTAGGATTGATATTCATGATATGTATGGAGGTGATAGTGATAGTGATGAAGATACATTATTTGAGGCTGAATTACAGAGGATGAGAAATAGAAATGATATGCATGGAAGAAGATATAGGAATCTTTTTGGAGAATGTGTTGATAGGATATGGAAAATATCAAAATGACAATTTATCAATTCGGAGGAAAAAGTGACCCTGATGTGTACTTTGCGTGGAAAGAAAAGGTAGAATTATTATTTGAATGTCATAATTACTCTGAGGAGATAAAGTTAAAGTTAGCTATGAGCACATTTGTGGATTATGCTATAAGTTGGTGGGATCAGTTTATAACATCTAGGTGGAGGAATTATGAGAAGTGTGTTGAATCTTGGAAGGAGTTGAGGGCTATCATGAGGAAGCGATATGAGCTTAATCATTATTATAGGTATCAGAAAGATAGGCATGAAAAGAGATTTAGAGAGGAGCCTAGAAAATGTGATGGAGTTGATTATCCTATGGAAGATAAAACATCTATTGCGAAGCATATGCGTAGTACATCAAGTGAGTTAGTTGGTTGAGGTTTCAAATTAGAATTATCAAAGCTTCGTGACAATGTTAATTCTTACATTGATCATATGAAAGAATAGGAGAACGAGAGAGAAAATTGCGAGATGGCTAAACACGAGAAAAAATGAGAAGGGCCATAAGAGAGTAAAAGAGAAGTTGAGAGTGAAAATGATAAGGAAGAAGTAGAACTACAAGAGGAAAAATGAGGAGAGTCTTCGGTGATAAAAGAAAAGTCGAAAAGTGAACTTATGTGAAAATGATAGTGGAGTAGAGGGGGCTTTGAGGAGAACCAACAATTCCCTCCCTGGTTTGGCTATTTCAATTTTACAGGATTTTGAAGACTTGGTCCATGAAGACAAGCCTATTCAAATACTATACAATCTGGGCATTGAGCAACAATTTGTGGATAAAACTAACCAACAACGCTATATTTTGGAAATATCTTATTCATTGAAGGTTGACTTCGTGATCCCCGAAGAAACAAAGGAGTTTTAAAGGCACTGGGAAGAATTTATATGCAAGGGGTTGAACGACAAAGCTGGTCTGAGGGGGAACATGAATCTATTTGAAGTGTCATTATTACAGGTACCTAGGCAAGATAGGAAAGAGAGGATGCACGGTTATTCGTCAAATAAAGTTGTTATTAGAGCATTTCAAATTTGCAAGAGTAAGCAGTTACAGCATGAACACTTTGATCCATGTGAAGGAGGTTGGGTTTACATCCGAAAGAGGCGAAATTGAGTTTAGAAGAGGTCAAAATGCATCCGGACCTTTTCAAGTCATTGCCATGATTGGAGACAAGGGATACAACTTGGGTCTAGATTCGAGGTCCAATCCTTTCAAAGAGAGAGGGGATGATGTGATCTAAAGGGGTGTCAAAAATTATTAAGAAGCTTATGGACTCGGCGCATGTTGATAAGGAGCCAAGACTAAGAATTGAGCTAAATTCTAGACCTTGAAGAGCCAATAAAGTAGTCCAATTACTTAATCGATAATGTTGAAGTTAACAAGCAAAATAACAACTTCTACCTTGGTCTTGAAGATAGAATCATGTTTGGTGCGTTGGATTCATTGTTTTTGAAGATATATGGAAAAAACGAACTGTGTGGATTAAAATGGGTACAACTTTTAGCTCAAGTATCGGATTTTCGTCCACGAGTACAATCTGAATTCGTTACAAAATTCTGCACAAGAATAAAGAGGTGTCAAAATCAATGCTACATGGCATAAAAGGGCATGTGACTGCATGCATGTCTACCGAGAGCAATTGAGGGTTGCAAGATTGTTCCATGCAACCGCAAGCCATATAACCACACGGCCGCATGGTTCAAAGTTCTGGACGCGAATTTCAATTTTTGGAAACTTCCTAGTTACTTTAGAATTTTATTCCAATTGATATTTTTGTAATCTTTTAAGTTAGTTTCTGCATTAAACTGAGTTTTTTAGAATTTTTTTCCTTTTCAAACTAGCTTCTAGGTTTTATTATAAGTAGGGTATATTATTTTCATTGTAAGAGCCATGACTTTTCATTATGAATTAAATTGAGATTTTTCTCTCGAGGCTTTATGCCCCAAATCTCTTGTTCTTTAATGGACAAATCGAACTTATCAAGAATTTGAGTTTTTTTGTGGTGTTCAAAAATTCGGGTGAGTTCAATCATTGTGTGATCGAGAGGTCAATAAATTCCATTTTATTGGTTGTTTGATTCATAGTTTTTGGATTAAATCCAAAAACCTTTAATCTTTGGCGTTCTTAGGAATTGATTTCAATCTCATGTGGGTTTTGCAGCTGCGTTGTTATGCAAGTTCACATCATGAATTTTTGGCATTTTTTTCTTGTACTGAATTTTGTGATGATTCCGGATCGACACCGGAGCTGAAAGTTGTGCCCGTTTTAATCACGCTGCTCGTTTTTTCCATATATCTTCCAAAACAATGAATCCAACGCATCAAACATGATTCCACCTTCAAGACCAAGGTATAAGTTTTTATTTGGCTTGTTAACTTCAACATTTTATACTCCATAGCTCGATCAAGTAATAGGACGACTTTATTGGCTTTTTGAGGTCTCGAACTTAGCTCGATTCTTGGTCTTGTCTCCTTGTCAACATGCACCGAGTCCTTAAAACTTCTTAATAATTTTTTACCCCCTTTAGATCACATCAGTAACAATAGAAAACTTTTAAAACTAGGCACGAGGTGTCTATTTGAGACAATAAAAGTGCATTCTTAAATTTGAAAATGTCTATATAATTATAAGAAACATCAAGAGTGATTAACCATATGAATATCCTCTCAAAGACTCATCTTTATTGAAAAAACGAAGAAAAAGTAATTTTATTTGCAGTTAAAAAAAAAACCTGCTATGAATGCATAATGTAAAGATTCTGGTAAAGAAAAGAACACAATCAAATCGAAGAAAAAAAAATCATAGAATGATAAAAGAAATCATTCGTACTTAGAATATGGATAGGAAAAGTATAAGGATCGTAATAGCTCATATGATGCACTTCCTAAGAAATAAGTCGTCTTAGCTTGGATAGACACAAACATATGCTTGCCCTTACATAACTAGAGTCCTTAGGATAGATTCCTAGGGTCATATCATTTCTGGAAAGGGTCTTGCTATAGATCCATCATATGACTGCCTCTACATAACTAGAGTCCTTAGGATAGATTCCTAGGGTCATATGATTTCTGGAAAGGGTCTTGCTATAGATCCATCAGAAACTAAGAACATGACTCCGTGGCCAATTCTCTCCAGTGTGAAATCCTTGAGAGGAAGGGGATGATAGGTGAAAGGTAAGGAGGAATGGTACAATTAGGCCTTCCTTTCAGTTTACGATATCAGTATGTAAAGTTGAAAGTGGCTAGAGCAATATCAACAGAGTATAAGCAATGCCTTGTCCAAAGCTACCAAAGAAACTGGAACCCTTGAAAGAGAGACGAAGTCAATTAACCGAGTAAGAATTGAAAAAATAGTCCATTGTGTTATATGAAGGTAATTGCTTTCATATCGACTCAACCAGTAGCTGATGTAAGCAAATTGAATCATCATTTCGAGTGTTAAGATCCAAAGTCGAGAGGGAAATAGCCCATATTATATGCTAAGATCCCTACTAATCTTGCTTTATATTGCTCAACTAAGCTATTTGATTTGGTTTTGATCTTACAGACCCAAAGAGAACCAATATCATATTTACCAAATGGTAATGGAACAAAATTCTATTATCAATTTTGTGCAATGCAGATAGTTTCTCAACCTCATTCAACTGCCAAAGAGGATAAAAAATCGTCTCTACATAAGAAGAAGGCTCTGATAGTTTTTGAATAGAGGTTAAGAATAACTAAAGGAGTTTGAACATCAAGAATAATTAAATCTTGTAACTTAGTTTACTGCGTTGAGAAAATCAAAGAGGATGAGGATCTATAATTACAAAAAGTGCCTAGGAGGCATAAACAAAGAGGAAACATAAAAGGCATCTTGAGCTGGTGCATTTGTACCTATAGTGCTTGGAGTATCAATAACACATGGGGTATGGGATGGTGGACTATCTGTATTATTAGAGAGTGGGTTATTATAATTGAGTTCAAACATAGCCATGCCATGAGAATTATCACGAATAGAAAAGACTTGATAAAAGGATCACTTAATTTCGATTAAAATATACAAGATGGCATTTGGACAAAGTGGAGACAAAATAACAGTATCATGGTATTAAAGATTGCAAAATAAGTTTGTTAAAGTATTACGAGGTTGAGTTATGTCTTTACATAAATGACGAATGTGAAAAAGAGTTTATGAATATTATTGGACTTGGAAATTGTCGGGGTCAAAATTTTCATTCTCTACATAGGACTTTGCATGGGTAGCTTTGTCAAAGAAAATTTTCTATTAAAATGAAAATCTAAAGTCTTATAAAGGATGACAAATCCTAAACAAAAAGTAGTTAAAATTGAGTGTCCCAAATATGTTCATAGATTTTCATGTGATATTTACATTTCTAATCATTTTATACGTTGACTTGAGGTGGAATAAAATTATTTGTAGTGTGGATAGATATAATTAAGGATATGATCAAACTTTATATAGAGTTAGATGGATATTGTTTTGCTACGCTCGGTCCTACTTAGAACTGTGAGATTAGGATTGATGTTTGCATAATATTCTTAATTAGACTTTGGATGCACCAAAGAATATTTGTATGGATTGATTATTCTTTTCTTTAAACGTGCTATTATCACCATGATAATACTCCTACTTTAATGATTTAAAGAACAGTAGTTTATATTTGTTGATAACAAAGCACATTAAACTAGGAAATATATTAGAAAATTAAAAATCTTCTATACTTTCAACAAGAAAAGTTGCTTATAATTTGGGACAAACAAAAAAAATGAAAGTAAGTATATCTTTATGGGACGAATGAAGTATTTATTTTTATGGTAGGGTTAGGCTCCCTCCAAGTTCCATTTTCTTATGTTAATAATATAAGGGGCTATCTAGTATGATGGATTTGTCTAAATAACAAATAATGCTATGGTGCACTGTAAATGAAGAAATTGATCATTTTTACTTAGCCCCCGCTTGAGACCTATTATTTCTCATTACATTAAATTAAATTTTTCTCTCCCCTACTTTTAACCACACAATCTTTAATAAAATAATATTACACGTAAATCAAAAACTTTTCAACTACTCATTTTTCAAAAAAAAAACACTATTCATCTCATTATAATCTACAAATAATGGGGCTCAAACGGTCCCTTAATTACAATACTATGGAAACATGATTTCAAGTAATTGTTGATGAAAGATATCAGATTAACAAATCTTACTCACCTACTCATGAATTTTACTTTCTAACTCATTAGTTTTAATCCTTAAACAGGAGCAAGAAAAAATAGCTATTTGAGAAGATATTGGAACCACATGTTTTTTTCTTTAAATGAGGAGGTCTTAGATTTCACTCCAAATAGTAGGGTAACTTGAACTTTTTCTAGGAAAATGACAAACGACAGTTCATTATTGGTTTCTTAATAACTGATTTTGTTATAAAATCACGCTTTATTTACTAGCCCCAGTGTGGTGTTTACCTGTTAGCCTGGAGACAGTTTGGATGGGAGGAGGAGGCTTGCTTACTTGGGGTGTACTTTTTTGGCCTCCATTTCTTTCATGTACTGTTTTCATCTTGCCAGATAGCGGTGAAGCATGTGAAGCGTATTCTTTAATTCAATAAATAGTCCCTTAAGTCCAATTTTATAATTTATATTAAATCTAAGACATTAATTGTTTACCATTTCGAAGTCACGAACTTACTTGATGAGTTGGCTCGATTGATTTACTTTGCAATTAATGCTTAGGCCACATGGAACATCAATGTTGTCTTTTAATGCAATATATGAGTGGTTTAAATGAATATTCTTCTAACTTTTTGAATTCTATTGTGTTATATGCTTGATTTTGACTGTTCATTTTGTGTTTTTTCGTATTAGGCTAAGATTACGTGACGCTTCAAATGAAAGAGTCCTTTGGAAATTTATGGCTACAATTTGTTTCTTCCTTAATAATTGAAGATGTGCTTTGTCACCTTGTTTATTGTTGATCCCCGGAGAAAATATTTTTCCCGATTAGACTTTGCACATTTTCCTTATACCTTTACCTATTTTCCTAATTAAATTTATCCTAATGAATTTCTTTTGGACCTTGTATCAATATCTTGTGCAATGGAACGCAATTTTAGGATTGCCCTAATATCCTATCTATCATGCTAGAATCGCATATCTACGATCCAATTTCATCGCGTATGATTGACGAGCTAGCAAAGAATGATTTCGAAGACGGTAAGCCTGCTATTCTCGTGCATCTTCCTTAGAGATTGTGATAAGCCATCATGCATATCCTTCTCATCAATTGCCTAGTGAACCTCTAGAGGCTATTTTGAGCAAATGGATTGAATTTATTCTCCATCTTTCGCCTATCTTTTAGCTCTATGTTTTTATGGGAACAATGGGTATTTAGGTTTATTTAATTCATGGAATATGCCTTTTGGCAATGTGCTAGTTTTTACTTGCATAATATGCCTTTTGACTATGTACTAGATAATTCTTAAATACATTTGCCTTTTAGCTTTCCTTTTATTAATGAGAACCTTCAATAACTATCATACTATTTTGCTTCTTGAATATTGTTCAATTCTATTTTCGGCTTGCATGGTAAATAACTAACTAACTTGGTTGGCTTCACGCAGTAGGAATTTATAAATGAACTTTCGTGAAAGATATTAACTTTATTGAGTTTGTATGATAAGAATTGGTTTCTACTTTATTGATAGTACTTTGTCGGATACACGCCATTCCAAAGATGTTTTTAAGGGACTTCGCCCTTCCTTTCCTGTGAGTTTATATTTTCTTACCCCCCATAACTCCGGTTACGGTATATAGTCCATCCTATTTCTGACCAAGTGAGTTCAAACTCATTTCTTTGTTTGTGACAAATACTTTCTTTAGGACGAAGCCTCCTTGCGAATCTTCGAGTTGAATATTTTTTCATCCTTTCTGGTATGCTTGAGAGTCATCTCACTTTGTCTTTAAGAGGTCTAGACTCACATTCATAGCTTTGTTGTTTTGAACTTTGTCATATCTTATTTTACTTGTCAAACTAACACCAATTTCTAATGGTACCATAGTCTCCATCCCAAAGGCTAAGGAATAAGAGGTTTCTTTAGTAATGATTTTTACGATGGTTAGGTATGCCCATAGGATTTGTCGTAGTTCATCAGCTCATAATCTCTTCACCGAATCAAGCTTCCTCATTGGGATATATTTAATGTTTTATTGACAGCCTATGCTTGTCTATTCGCTGGAGGATGATATGGAATAGAGAAATGTCTACGAATACCTAGCTCATTATTCAGGTTCTTCAATCGAAGTTGTAATTTGTTATCTGAAATTATTGAGTTGAGTACTAGGAATTGACATAAAATGTTATCCATATAAACTTACAAGTATTACCCTCAGTAATGTTTACCAGAGGTTGGGCTTCTACACACTTAGTGAAATAATCCACTGTCACTATCATGAATCTAATATTGGATCTTTCCTAGGCAGTAGTCCTGCGAAGTCGATCATCTATTTGGCAAAAAGCCACTGTTAGTTACTATCATGAATTTCATATCCTCATTTCAAGGCCTTTTGTGCTAAGGAATGTCAACTAGCGTGATTGTCACGTACACTTTCATGGATTTCTTTCATTACGTACGACGATTCATCTTCACTTATGCATCAAAGAAGAGGGAGTGTGTACCCTCATTTGAATAAATTGTCATCTTACAGTGTGTATTGAAGCAATCTCATGGCTTCTACGCCATATACAGCCATTGTTTTATCCTTGGTTGCAAATATCCCATTTATTTAGTTTCCCACCAACTATGAGCTACTTTTTTTATTTCAATATTTCGAGCCTGCATTCTTTTGCCAACTCTAGGCATGCTAATAGTGCTTCGTATTTAGCTACATTATTGTTGCTTTGAACGTGAACATTAATGTACTATTCAATTTGTGCCATCTTCGCTTGTCAATATTATGCCCGCTTTCAAGTCGATATATCTTGATGATCCATCCATAGAAGACTGTCACGTTCTCTATTTGGGCTCTACCTTACGATTTAGAATATCTGACAATTTTGCATAAAATCAGCTAATGCTTGTGCTTTGAATGAAAATCGAGCATTATAGCTTATCTCAAATTGTTCTAGTTCTATTGCCCATTTACTAGTTTTCTAATGCATTAGGTTTTTACAATTCTTGTTTGAGTGACATATTTGTTCGCACTTCAATGATATGTGATAAGTGCATTTTTATGCACTTATATAACTCACAAACATAACTAAATTATGAGAAAAGTGTTGAAATTGTGGCTTAAATTCATTTAATTCTTGTATTGTAGGTTATATTGATGGACATGGTGGAATTCACAAGAAAAAAGAGCGAAAATGACCAAAACGAAGCAAAGTAAAAGTTTAGAGACCAAAGTGAAAATATCCAAAAGTTGAACTAAAAGGCTAATCGAGTAATTGAATGAGTTAATTATCAATTGTGAATCATCACGAGATGATGGAACAAGATGGACGAAGAAAAGAGACCAATAAACTAGAAGATTGAGTTTAGGGACTAAAATGGCGCAACATGGAAATTTCGTTAACCATGCGATCGCATGGTGTTATTCCCATGCGGCTGTACGCACCCCAACAGAGAATTACACCCCTATTTTTGGTTCAACCATGCGGCCGCATGGTTCATGGTACAAAATTTTGACATGTTTCAGTAGTTTTCTATTTACATTAAAACTCTTTTGGAACTCAATTTTAACGCGATATAAAAGCCTAAACTCGTCAAATTTTAAACGAGAACGCATTGGAGGAGAACAAAATACATCTTGGAGATGAAATTGAGGAAGATTAACGAAGGATTTCATGAAGATTATCAAGATTTCACTCGAACCTACAAGCCGATGATGTTTTATTTTCAAGAAATCATGTATTCTTTTATTTTCTCCATGTTAGGCTAGATATTCGTGTACGAGGATATCGATGAACTATGTAATGTGATTCTTGGAATTTAATTTTTCAATTCGACATTTAAATGCGTATTTGATTATTCGAATGATTTATATTCAATATATTCTTCCATAATTAACTGCACGTAACTATGTGATGTGTAGCAATATATTTCTTGCATTTGAGATAAAGAAAATAGATTTGATTAGGTATAAATCATCGTAGGATCCAATAGAGGGATAGAGATATACCTCTATGCTTTACATTAATCGTTAATTGCTCATAAAATCCTATGTATTCTTATATATATGCATCCGTAATAGAGATATAGGCTGGTGGTATATAAGAATATGTTCAATATTGTTTGAGAGAGTGGGTTGGATGGATTTAGAAGCATTGATTTTTCAATAATCCAATCGTGTTGTCAAATTGTGAAATTAGGATTTTTAGTGATCGTTACATAGGAATTCGTGATCCTAATGTGTTTTAATTTCATCAAGTAAAATCAACTTGCATTCCAATCATCCTATTGCATTTAAATTCATTTAGATACATCGTGTTGCGTCTTTAAAACATTTAACAGTCATTTTAGCAAAACTAGGGTTTTCCATAATTAGGATTTTGCTAAATTACGGTTTTCTTAGGTTAATACTTCAATTTGATAAATTCATTTCGATTAACACTAAGGTACATAAAGTTAAACTATTCGATCCATGTGGGACGATATTCGGTACTCAGTAATTCGCTTTATTACTTGTTAAGGAACCGTACACTTACGATAGTTCAAAATCAAAATGAATAATTTCGTGAACAATATGGCTCTGAATATAGGGCCTAAACTTGCAATGTCGTAACTAAGGAAACGACAGCTTTTCCATATTCAGATATCTTGCCTTCGCTCCTTGTAGAGCTTTATTACATAGTAGACTAGTGACTGTTGCCACCCTTTATCTTTTACCAATATCGAGTTGATCGCTACCTTGGGTATTGCTAAACAAAGCAGAAGTTTTCCATGTTTTCGAGTTTAGCTAATAATAGTGCTCTTCTTAGGTGTCTTTTAGGGCTTGAAATGGTTGTTCACATTAACTGCTTCACTCAATTTTTCCTACTTTTACCACTTGGAAGAAAGGAAAACATTTGTACTTTGCTCTAGATACAAAACTACTAAGGGCAAGATCCTTTCGTTTAGGCTTTGTACTTCTTTTGATTTAGATGGTGATCGCATTTTTATGGGAACCTGAATTTTATCAAAGTTCGCTTCAATACCTCGCTGATTGACCATATAATCGAGAGAGTGCGTTGGATGGATTTAGGAGCATTGATTCTTCAATAATCCAATCGTGTTTTCAGATTGTGAAATTTTTAGTGATCGTTACATAGGAATTCATGATCCTAATGCGTTTTAATTTCATCAAGTAAAATCAACTTGCATTCTAATCATCATATTGCATTTAAATTCATTTAGATACATAATGTTGCGTCTTTAAAACATTCAACAGTCATTTTAGCAAAACTAGGATTTTCTATAATTAGGATTTTGCTTAATTACGGCTTTCTTAGGTTAATACTTCAATTTGATAAATTCATTTCGATTAACACTAAGGTAGATAAAGTTAAACTACTCGATCCATGTGGAACGATATTCGGAACTCAATATTCCACTTTATTACTTGTTAACGAACCGTACACTTGCAGTAGTTCAAAATCGAAAGAAATAATTTCGTGAACAATATGGCTCTAAAAATAGGGCCTAAACTTGCAACATCGTAACTAAGAAAAGGGCAGCTTTTCCTTATCCGGATATCTTGCCTTCGCTCCTTGCAGGGCTTTATTACATAGTAGACTAGTGATTGTTGCCACCCTTTATCTTTTACCAGCATCGAGCTGATCGCTACCTTGGATACTGCTAAATAAAGTAGAAGTTTTTCCATGTTCTCAAGTTTAGCTAATAATAGTGCTCTTCTTAGGTGATCTTTTAGGGCTCTTCTTAGGTGATCTTTTAGGGCTTGAAATGGTTGTTCACATTTGCCACTTCACTCAATTTTTTCCTACTTTTACCACTTGGAAGAAAGGAAAACATTTGTACTTTGCTCTAGATACAAAACTGCTAAAGGCGAGATCCTTTCGTCTAGGCTTTGTACTTCTTTTGATTTAGATGGTTATCAATTTTTTATGGGAACCTGAATTTTATCAAAGTTCGCTTAAATACCTCGCTGATTGACCATATAATCGAGGGACTTTTCGAATTTTACTGCAAATGTACATTTTAACCGATTGAGTTTCATCTAGTATTTTCTTAATATATTGATAGTCTCTTTCAATTATTTCAAGTGATCTCCAGCCCACATATTTTTAATAAGCATATCATGGATCTATACCTCCATCATTTTCCCGTTTTGGTCTGCGAACATTTTGTCCCCGTATTTTCGAGCCGAAAAGGCATTACTTTGTGGCAGTGTAGTCCCTGATCTATCATGAGTGTGGTATGTTCCTTGTTAGGCCTATATATAGGGAATTGGTTATATTCACAATATCCAACCATGAAGCTTAACATCTCGTGTCTCGTAGTAGCATCTACCGGTTAATTCATTTTGTCCTGAATATGCATCCTGTATATTCCTTGTGTCCCGCATATGCATCTTTTGATTTTAGGTATTTTTCAACTAGAGCATGGAAATTTGTAGTCTACTTTGTTCAACTCTCACACAAATGGCACCAATTTGTTGATAATAGAAATCAAACCAATAAATTATACTCATATAGCTATGACTTTCATTTCTTAAACTCACTAGTTTTGATGTTCAAATAAGAGCAAAAAAAGAAATAGTTATTTGATAGAAAGAATTTGAATTGCACGTCTTTTTCTTCAAATGAAGGGATATTTACAAATTTCCCTTCAAACATTGGGGTGGATTGGTCTTTTTTGAAAAATGACATATAGCGGCTCCTTATTGGTTTTTTAGTAACTGATTCTGTTACAAGAATCGCACTTTATTCATCGGCTCCTGTGTATCGACCTATTATTTGGGAAACAGCCTGGATGAGGGAGGAGGCTCGCTTACTTGGGGTGCACTTCTTAGAACTTCATTTCCTTCGCATGCTGTCTTCATCTTGTCAGAGGGCCGAAGCTTGCAAAGTGTATTCTTTGGTTCAACAGTCATCTAGAATTAGGCGCTCCTATTAGGGTAGGTTATTTTGCGTTTGAAGTGTGGTATGACGTGAAAGCGGAAATTATTCTTTAAATATTTTAAATGCGTAGCTCTCGTTGATTAATTGATTGATTGGGAGAAAGAAAGTGAAAGGAAGTAATATAAATAGAAAAGTCTCTTTCAAATTGGTTAATAATGAAACCATGATAGCAATAAAAGATTATAAATGGCTTGCCTCACATTAGTTCAGTAAGAGAGAGAAGAGAAAAATTAAAATATGGCCTGTAATTAGGTTTGTGATGGAGACAGTTAAATAGAGGTTTGAAGGAGGCCCAAAATTATTTAATCAGACTTGAACCAGGGTACAAATAGTGGGATTGCTTCTTGATTTAAGGAAACAAAATTTTAGCTCACTCTTTTTGACATGACTAGATTCTCGAACCTCGATCTAATAGGAAACTATATTTACCTTTCTAAGTTCATTTGGAAGCTTCGATATCATTCTAAAGACCTTCTGGTATTTGTTGTGTTTGGACAAGTCTATTTAAGTTCATATGCTATATTGTTCATGTGAAATACAACAGAAAATATTCAACTCACAGCAATCGATATTCATCTCTTTATACTCGTGACGTATTTATCACAATACTAAAATCAAATGATATTCATCTCTCATAATAAAACGATAACTTTTGGAAGCCAAAACAAGTATACTTCATACTTTATTTTATGAAATTAATACACTTGTTGAGCACTGACATATCTACCAATTGCTTTTATATGTATATATATTAATTAAACATAGATTGAACTTGAAGCAAAGAAAAGAGAACAAAATAATCTAATATAAATAGATATCAAGAGAATAACTTTAGTTTTCAATGATGCAACATGTAAGAAGCTATCCCTTCCAAAATAAAAGGATCCAAAGTTTGTATTCAAAAAAATTACACGTTACCAATTATACATAAAATTGAGCTTTAGAAAAGTTTTGAGGGTTGTTAAATGATAAATTGCGGTTCAGTAAAAGACAGAATAAAAATGCAAGTGCGAAGAGGGTGGAAAAGGCGCGGCCCGCTTAATGCGGGTTTTAGGTGTCAAAAGCGCACACTTTTTTGCTGCTATTATATTTTAAGGTCGGATAAATTCTTTTATAATCTATAACGTAATTATATTCATATTATCATTTTTATTTAGTCCACCCCATTTTAATTGCATTTAAAGTCTTTAATTTTTGCACATTGGAACATTTACGTCTTAATTTTTTTTTCGTCGAATTCTTTTCATCGACCTTCTATTGATTACATATCTCATCTTTAATGATGGTTTATTTCAAAATATTTTGTTTGAGTTTTTTCAATTAAAAAAATAAAAAATTATCGCACTTTCCATGTATTATTTATATAAAAAGTATGATGGGAAAATTAGTCATTTTACGCTCTCCCAATGGCCTTTTGAACAAATGCATTTTAAGATATGAGACTTACTAATTAATGAAAAGTTGAGAATAAAAATATGTAAAAAAAAACAAAATTAAAAACCTACTGAACAAATAATGAGATCCTTAAGTGCAATTAAGTTGTGCAGATAAAAGAGTGTAGTGTGAATATAATTACCCTAATCTATAATCTATATGTATAAAGAGTAATACTTTCAAGCTTTATGGTGTTTGAAACTCGTCTAAATGAAAATAAATATGATATTAAATGATAACTTCATTTAATTATAAGGAAATATGGTCTACTTAATTTAATATATCATTTGTTACAACTTAAGTTGGTGCTCAGTGGGCTAGATATCGTTATTTGTCTCTCTATCTATTTACAATATTTAAAATGGAGAGATTGAGAATAAACTTTTCAATACTAATTTTACCTTATATATTTCACTATATGTAAAAAATTATTTGTTAATTTGTGTTAATTATGCACATCTTGCTTTGGTTAAGTCATTTGTTTTAATTGCTTTGCCGACCCCATTTAATGGTGTTCCTTTTCTTCTCTCTCTCTCTCTCTCTCTCTCTCTCTCTCTCTCTCTCTCTCTTTTTTTTAACTTCTTCTTTTTTAATGGTCTTTTATAATTTGTTTTAATGTTTCCATTTCCTATACTTACTTCCCCATCCCACATCTTCAATCTCAATCTTATTAACTCTTTTTCGCAAAAAAATAAAAAATAAAAAATAATAAAAAAATAATAAAAAAATTTATAAAATAAATCAAGATAACTATTAAGGGAATATGTTTAGTTGGAATTTAGGCAAACCAGAGCAAGTGACAAAAGGTGTCATTACTTTCAACAAATTAAATGATGTATAACATTTTATTTTCTGATTTTGGATATGTTCAATGAATATAAATTATGCATCGATTTGTTTTGTTTTAATATTCACATATTTCCATACTTTACTTTCTAAATTTGATTTGACATAATTACATTGAAACAGATTAGATAATAATTTTGTTACCTTAAAGTACGAAATTTATAATGTATTTTGAATTTGCTACTCACGGTAAAGTAAAAAAGAAAAAATTCAATTTTACGGATCTATAGATTTTTTGAGTGTTGATCGGAAGGTTGATACAATAAACCAATCTTGAATAGATATGTGAATGTTGAAGTTAGCCTACGATTTGTATGAATACAATTGTGATTAACAAATATTGTATACCTTGATATTTTGTAATTACGATGTAATTGTAAATATCATCAAATTTATGTAAACATTATACGTCGATTTTTTATTATTATTATGAGATAACTGTAAATATTGTCAAATTTATGTAAATGTTTATTCGTTGATTTTTTTAATTATGAGATAATTGTAAATACTGTCGAATTTATGTAAATGTAATACGTTGATTTTTTAATTACGAGATAATTGAAAATATTGTTAAATTTATGTATATATTATACGTCGATTTTTTTAAAAATAATTAATGAAAATATTACATAACTAATTAAACATTAAGTAAATAATATAAGTAGTTACTATTAAATAATTAAATTACATATTAAATAAACAATTAAAATAAAATAAATATAGTAGTTACTATTATTCAAACTTTTGTTGCTATTATTTTTAAACATTATACATTCAATAATAAGCCCCCATTTGATTCTCATTCTTTGGCCAAAAAACATGAAAAATGTGATCCTTATTCATCACATTAAGCAATCATATTTGACTTTCTATCTCTTGTATGTATCCCATAACGGCTATATTTTTCATTCTCATTCTTACAAAAATGGATACCAAACGGGGCCTTATAGTAATTATAAGATAATTGTAAATATTGTCAAATTTATATAAAAACCTTGACATATCATGATTTTAAACCATAAATTTAAATTTAACATGGGACGTCAAATGCTCGAACATAAAAAACTATCAAATAATGAACTATTCCACTAAATGACCAACGTTAAATTTAGATGTCCTTATGAAAATAGTAAATACGGAGCTGTGGTGTTGCATTACACATCCAGGCAGTTGTTATATAGAAGAATCTGACTTGTAAAAAATCGGCGTGTATGCCCTGTTGCGCTGCACCTACCGCAATTACGAGGTTGAGAAAATTTTTCAGTAGATGGTATTCTAGACGTGCATCTACGTCCAGGAGTACGTAGTTTGTCTCCGGGTGGCATCAAACTATTAAGTGAAAGAATGTGTTCAGGAACTTCTCACTCGACTTCATTTGGTACAGAAAATATCGTTTCAACATATGATGCTCTCCAATAATCAGTCATGTAGTAATAACTGCATAAGGTGTGTACTGAAAATCCTCTATGCATAGCCACTGCCACTGCATGCATATATGGAAAACTTTCCAATTGAAACTATCTATACATGCATATGTTATCACTCAATTCCACATTTTATTCGATATTACGTTCACATCTCACGGAGAAGCGAACTAGTGATTCCACACATATCTTTCTCGGTACCTCAGAGTCTTGAAAAATTTATCTTTCTGAGTCAGGGTTAGCACATTTGTACAACTCTATGATTCCTCACATTGATCATGAAATCATTGCTGTAACTTGTTACGAACATACTCATTCATGGTGAGAATTGGTAACTCTTAATCCTTCTTTAATAATGCATCGAGCAACTCCGCATTGTTCGACATTATCATGTTATATTGACGTCACAAAAAATGTAATAGTGCCCAATGTTCGATTACCATCTCTATTAGATACTCTCATGCAGCATGTGATTTAATTTTTGTTTCGACCATGAACTTATCAAACTCTTCAAAACTGCAAGCTTATGCAACTCTCCTAAACAATGCAAGGACGCTACTGCCCCGATACTTAATCTTAATGTTGTCCTATATATGATACATACAATAACCGTGATGTGCATCAGGAAAGACTTCAGCGATACCATTTATTATTGACTACCCTCGATCAGTTACGAATATAAGATTCTTGACGTCCCTAATTACTTTCATCAACTTTGTGAAGAGCCAGCACATCGCTAGATCATTCCCTCCATTAACTATGTCAGATGCAAGAGGGTAAATTTGGCTGTTAGTATCTTGACATGTTGCAATAATCAACTTGCATTTGTATCTAGTTTTAAGGATTGTACCGTCGATTAGAATTAGGGATCACATTATATTTCGAAATCCTTGAATGCATTTTCCAAGGGCCATGGAGAAATACTTGAAGCGATTCTCGCCATCCGTCTCAATAAAAAATGTCGATCTAAGATTAGTTCTCTCCATGTTATAGTAATACCTGGTCAATTTAGCATAACTGTCCTCAACCGAACCCATTAAGTCCTCCAATGTGCATTCTTTGGCCTTCCAAGTTTTCTGATAGCTAATGACCACCTTATACTCTTAACCAATGTTATTAATGATGTCTGCAGGTTTATAGATCGTTCATGGGTCCTGAAACTTGTGCATTATTTGTCGACCAATGAACGATACTCTAACCTTCTTGTGATCATTTTGATGAATACCAACTTCGCACGTACGTTCCCGTGCATACTTACGAACTACAAAAAATCCATTCGTGTCCATCTTCGTTACTTGCAAACCTCAATGGCAATTGTCATCAATGCAGATAACTGTGTGTCGACTTGTTTGATTTCTTTACTTTAACCTCAAAGTTGTGTTTCAAAGTAATCTGGTGCATAGGTTTCTGCAAATCTTTCTTTGTTTCAAATAGTTGCTTGACATACAAATCTTCATTCTCTGGAACTATATGTGAACAATTAGAAGACCGTGTACTTGTTCTAGCTTGTGAGCTCCCACCTGACTCATGTCTCCAACGGGATAAAGCCATCAAATCCTCATTTGTAAATTCATTTTTAATCTCATTGTCTTGAACTATTGAGGAAATTCTGTTGCGTAAATAGAAGTCGTGCGATTTTGGTTCGATTCTATCAGAACCATCATCTTAACTTCGGAAGTAACCATCACATGTTGAATTGAAATGGATGTATGCTCACTGAATAAAAATTCCAATTCTATGTCGCATTGAGAGGGATCGACGTTGAGCCTGTTTTGTAATCCATGGTACATTTTTTTATACGATGTACTCGATTTATCACAATTGCAGTATCATCACGTCTTTCACTTGTCCATTTTCACACTCATCGTTTATTTCAAATTCACTAAACTAACAAAGCGGCACTGCAGCTGATTCTATAACTACATTAGGAAACATAATTTGTTAAAAATATATAATTATGAGATAAAAAGGATTTCAAAAATCTTCCAGACGACCTAGAAAGATGGGTCAGAAGGATCCAGACGGCCAGACGTCTGGATCCAGTCGGATCCAGCCCGCTGTTTCAGTGCCCACGACGGGCCAACCGTCTGGATCCAATAAAAAAAAAATTTAACAATTAAAACAAATTACTAATTCAACGAAAACGAAATTAATAATATGTAAATATACTTACCGATTCAAAGTGCTAGCTAGGAATAATTTTTTTGCTGAGCGTGTGATAAACTTATGAGATTTCAAAGTCGAAGCAGATGAAAAATTAAACAATTTCTATTTGTGTTGGAGTAAATAGATAAAAAATGTGATTTGGTTTTGAAATTTTAAGTGGGATGTATTTGGAATTCTTTATAACTTAAAAAGGTTTAATAGTTTTTTTTTAAACAATATCTTTCTTTTTTCTTTTCTTTTTATTTTTTTTGTGATTGTGTAATAACTTAAGGGTAATTTTGTCTTTTACAAATTAAGAGGTCATTGTGGTGAATGACAAAAATTTTTTTTGGTCAAAATGAAAAATGACATGTGTGACTTGGTCAATTTAAAAAGTACCCTCGAAAAGTTAGGATGACAAAAATGAAAAGTGATTTAGGATCCTCTCTTTAAGAAGAGGAGTGATTTACAAATTTGGGTCAAATCCAATACAATCTAATCTAACTACTATTGGTCCCATCTTTCATGAAGACGTGTACTATTTTCTCTCCAATTTCATTCCAAAAGTGTTATATGGTGGACCATGAATTCTCAACAACTTCACCTTGGTTCACCATTTGTGGTTTCATCAGCATGATCCTAGTGCACGAAGGCAAGATCTTTCCTATATCATCACTGCTCTGTACATGCAAAATAAAGAATATTTCAGTCATTATCAATGTGACGGAATCCAACATTACTTAAATTTACTTAAAATAATTATTTTAGTTTTCATATCTGCAGGATTATTCAATAGGAAAATTTTCTTAACATTTATATCATAATGCAAGATCTTTTGTAACAAAATCAAACTTGTCGTCAACATGCTTAGTTATTTCATGATAAGCAAGATGTTATTGCAAAATAATAAAGTATTCCAACTGGGTGAATATAAAAATATTTTATGTGTAATCAAGTTATTGTGATTTGAGCGAAAATAATAATAATGAAAAATTCGAAATTGACAAAGAAAATAGAACACAGATTTAAGTGGTTCAACGATATACATACGTCCACAGGATGTGAAGCGGCTATATATTTATTATGTATGAATAATAGAATTATATCAACTATATATATTAACCATAGTCTTAGCATATATGAGACTTTAAGACCCATATAAGATTAAACGGAAAAAACTCCAAAATACTCTTGTATAGTACCACGGCCTATTTATTCTAGTATATATATGTTCCACCCCAAACCTTTTTTTACTGTCATGGCTATACATTTTATTTAGGTTTATCCGTACGAATCTACAATGCCAACTAATTTTGATTCATGTTCTTTATTTTCTGATGTTAACCTTATTCCTAATGTTCCAAACCTTCTTTTACTGTCATGGCCATATACTTTGTTTCGGTTTATCTGTGTTTCAAGCAAAGTCCGAGTCTGCAATGCCAACTATTTTAATTCATCTTTCCTATTTTTTGATGTTAGCCTACTTCTAATGTCCCCTTAATGTCTATGTAATCATCTGAGAGCATTCTAGTGTAGCTTACCAGGGTTAAACATATACGTACTTAATAAGCTGATTGCATAAGAAAGATTAGGTCTAATGCTTACCATTGAACTCATGACTGGTCCAATGGCATTGGCACGTGGAACTTTTTTCATTTGAGATCTTTCCTTAAAATATCACAAGAGAATCCCCTCAGCTCAACTGAACATTTCTTTAAGTCTTTCTAGATAATGACGACATTGTGTGAGAGTTATTTTAGACTTAGTCCTATCCCTATTTATCCATCTGTTTGTCCTTCCTAGGTTTTCCATTTTAAATTCAGATTTGAGTAAACTTTTAATTCTTAAATTTTCATATTCTTAGGGCTTAGCGATAGTATAACATTAAAATAAAGTAATAGACATACTTTTATTCCTTTATTTGAGTTCTTAATAAAAATAAATAAATAAATAAATAAATAAATTCTAATTCTTATAATTACACATTCACAGGGCTTAAAAATAGTATACAATTAACATAAAGTAATAGATATACTTTTGTCCCTTTAGTTGAGTTCTTAAAATATAAGAAATTATCAGTATTGTTTCTAACAAATCCAATTTTTTATATAAATAAATCAAAATCTTTTGTAGCACTACCCAGTAGAATGTTTTAAGCCATACAGAAATTTTTCTAATAGACATACTAGGTTTTTTGTCTTTTACCTCAAATCCCTGAGTTTTGAGTCATTTAAATGACTTCTTCTAACTCTCCATGTAAGAAGATTTTTCTTACATCATGCCTTTCTAGTTCACAATTGAATTGGATAGTGATAACTAGCATTAATTTGATGGTTTTGTACTTGTCGACAGATGAAAACACTTCAATGTAGTTATGCCCTCCCTTTGAATGGACCCTTTTGGTTCAAGTCTAGCCTTGTATGTCATGGGTTCACTTGGACTTGTACCTTCTTTAAGTTTTAAAATTCATATAGGCTGTTGATTGCAAGTATGGATTTTGCATGGAAAAAAAATAAATTTTAGGTAATTTAATTGCCTAGAATTTATTTGTATGAAAGTTGTTAATTAAATGTGTTTGATTGAATTTAATTTTCAATTTAAACAATATTACACTTTTTCCTTTTTTTATTGATGGGTAAGTGAGAGAGAATGGATAGATGAGAAGGAGAATGAGAGAGTGAATTCCCTGAAAAATAAAATCCTACTCCCCATAGAGAAAATATTTTTCTTGATTTTTGAGGAAAATATGGCCACGTGACCAAAAGTAGAAAAATGGTTTCCATGAAAAAAATGGTAATCAAATAGCATAAAAGTAGAAATTTGGGTGGAAAAAACATATCTTCCGTGGAAGATATTGGCTATCAAACACACTCTTAGAACTTACAAGTTTCTATGTTTTAGCCTTAGGTACTAGATTTCATTTTTTATTTTGAGGGATTCCATCTCCCCTATCATAATTGCTACTAGATGCTTGAATCTTTACAAGAAACTGTTGAAATCTGTGCTCAAAATTATTAGTTCACTGTAATCGTTAAACATTTTGAATGTTATTAGATAAATACTAGTTATTTATTTGTCTTAAACAAAGTATGGCATTTTATTGAGCAAGTGACTTAGTGCCTTTGATTTATAGGTGATATGAAAATTGAATAACTGAGATGAGAAGTATAGAGAGCAACTATATGTACATTACTTGAGAATTAATTGTCCTAAACTATGAGCAAATGTTGTCATTATATTCTAGTAAGGTCATAGTGTTATCTACCTATCAATCAGAGTACGCAGCTTGTCTAGACTGTAGAGATAGGATCTCAAGAGTAGTGACACTAGTGCATTGAGTATACCTTGCAGTATATTGCACAAGGTCACTAGATATAGTTGAAGTCTATAGTATGACTGTACAAAGGATTAAAATCTATAAGGCTGATTTATGAATGATATGAATCCCTATCGGGATATTGGTTGTTGTGCTTCGCAGCATGACAACCTACGTGCCGAACCACCGAAGCCATTTTTCCCAAGAGTTATAAATCAAGAACCCACTAAAGTCCTACGTGGCCAAACCTCCAAAGCCTTTCGACGTACTCTGCTTGCCAAAGCAGCAAGGTCTAGTGATTGAATCTGAAGCCCCACGGTGATGTCCCCAGCTGAAGCTCCTGAATTCACAATATCTTGATTGAAATGATTAATTTTACTTTTGTAATGAGAGATATGTCAAAATCTTGTGAGCATAGGTTGTAGGGTGGCTACTCCCTTTAAGAGCATTAAATGCGCTATAGGCTAGTAAAGTCAAATTGATGTCTAGGATAGGATGTTTTAGTTAAGGAGATGAAGACACGTGCCCTCTCATCTAAAAGACACTAATTCATCTACAACATTATAAATAACCCCTCCTTATATCATTTGAGGCCTAATGCAACTCTAAATACTTAAAGCTATCATTTGTCTTCTCACTTGCTTATTTCATACACTTGTTTGCTAGAGTTTAGATTATCTTTTTTAAGTTGAGTTGTTGCTGATTGACATTGTTATGCGTTCATCTTTAAATATATTGCATGTGTCTAAATATTTTTATCTTGCGTCACAGAGTATCTCCCATGTCCATATATGATAACTTTCTCGGAGCATGTCCTATATTAAAACGTGTTGAAAGTTGCTTGTATAGATGTGAGTGGACCTGACATCTGTTGTACACGTTACCCTTACAAAATCAAGGTCATTAGATTAGAGTCATCTGTTGAAAATTCCACTATAACCACGAACATTCCCGTAGAAGCAATCAGTCAGAAAATAATTGGCTGTATCCCTTAAAAAAGGGATTTGTTTTCGAAAAAGAATAATTGAAAGCCCCATATGTTTGAAAAAATATGATAATTTAGCTGAGGAAAGAAATAAGTCCAGATCTGAATTTCCTCTAGAGAGGTAAGAGAAAACACTAATGAAGTTCCATAAGCAGCAGCTCAAGCGGGTTGGCGTCGATCCCACTACCATTACAAGTGTGGTAGGATGAGGATAGCCACTCAACTTACCCGAGAAATAACAACCATGATAGCTAACATGAGAAACTTTACCCACCAATATATGGTTATGAAAGAACTCCTCATGTAAATGCAAGGACAAGGAAGTCTAACAATCCTTCCATTTGTACCTCAAGAATATTATCCACGCGAGGATGAAGTACAAAGGCAAAGGGCCCTATCCTTTTGACTGGCAAAAGAAGTTAGCCCTCTTTGAAAGGAAAATAAGGATTGATTTCTCATCGAATTATGCTTCAGGACAACCAACTGAGGCCTAGGTTGACATGGAAGACAATTTTTCCCCCATCATCCACCCAGATATTAGGCTGAAGAGAATGAAGACTCGGATGAACGCCAATGATCTTGTAACCTCGATGATGACGATGAAAATTAACCTTTTTCGCAAGAACTGAGGAGTACTCCCATATCAAGTCACTGTGTACTATTAAAGATATCAAAGTACAATGGGAAAGGCGATCCAACTAAGCACTTGAATAGTTACAAAATACACATGAGCTTGAGAGGCACCATCCCATCATCAAATGTAAGGCTTTCTACCTGACGTTGGGCCGAGCTATAGAAATTTGGTACAGTAGGTTACCTCCGAAAAGTATAAGGAGCCGATCAGACTTCAAAAGTACGTTCCTAAAATAATTTACTGTAAGTAAAGAATGAAAGGCTCCATCCAATGTCTCCAGGATATAAAGCTGCCCAAGACATTGAAGAGCTTTTTAGCCCGTTTTAGTGACGAGATGACATATTGTGTGCAAGTCATTAGTCGAGATGTGTTGTACGTATTGCGGGGCGAGCTAAATACGAACACCCTCTTCTGGATGGATGTACAAAATCGGGAACCTACCAGCTACTATGCTCTACTAGAAATGATGATGCATGAGATCATCAATAAAGAGTTGATTAATCATCAAAGTAGAACTAGCATGGGGCTCCTACCTACACAAAGACAACATGGTAAAGGACCCATTTCATACTTAATGGACCACCAATAGACCCAGGCTGGTGATAAAATTGTTCCCAATTCTAAAAAAAAGGGTAAGGCCACCCTAAATGCAGTACCGACATAGGCCTATAAAGATGTGCCCCCGAAAAAAAATAAGGTAAATTAGGTTCGAACAATAGATCCCCCAAATAGGAAGAAGTCGAGGACGGTTTAGGACCTAGAGAAAGGTCGAACACCCCTTAATATAATACTTACCATCACTCCTGCAGCCATGAATGGTATATTGTAGAGATATAGCCCAACACCTAAGGTAGATAAGTCCTCTGGACGAATGAAGGAATGATGTCCCTCATAGGAACAGGCCCCCTAGGCTGGACCAACACCTATGTGTAAGGAGGCCAAACCCCATCGAGAGTTATCCCGATGATGCAGGAAGGAACGTGAGAGAGAAAGACCCATGGAAGGGCAGCGACAGTGCAGGGATATCCCCAACTAATGTGGAGGGAGGATGCCCTTATCCATGAAATCAACACAATTTTGGAGGACCCTACGTTGGGGATGATAAAAGAAACTCTTAGAAAAATTATGCCTAGAAGGCTTAGGACCCACAATAACTAGGTACATAATAGATAACGCTTCTCGAGGAAGTCAACTACCACCCATTGCCTTTACCTAAGAGGATGCTGAGGGTGTCTATTTTTCTCATTGTGATGCCCTTATGGTAAGGGCCGTGATAGCTCATAAGGGCCTAAATGATATGACCAAGATATCCTTTTTCAATAAAGTGATAGAGCTAAAAAGTATTGGATCTAGTGCATTTTGGTATGTGTGGACATGTGAAAACACTTGAGAAGGGGAACTATGAGTATTTCTTTGTGGTTGATCTATTTATGAATCGAAGTAGACATCGAGATCTTCAAATAGATATTTGAAAAAGTGATTAAGACATTTGTTTTTAATCAAAATTTTGATGAATCCTGTATCTATAAGAAGATACACGAAAAAAATATATTTTTCCCAGTGCTTATGTAGGTGATGTTCTACTTATTAGATATAATGTAGGTGCACTATTGTCTATGAAAGCGTGGTTGGCCCAACAGTTTCATATGAAGGACTTAATGATGCTAGTTATGTTCGAGGTTTCAGATCTTAAGAGATCAAAAGAACAATAAGATAGCTTTTGTTCCAGGTCTTATATGTTGATAAGATACTTGTCAGATTTGCTATGCAAGACTTCGCCCTTAGACATCAAATCCAACTCTTTAAGGATTAGTCCACGAAGACTCCTAAAGAGACTAAGTATATGAGTAGGATACCTTATACGTTAGCAGTAGGTAATCCCATGTATGCTATGCTGTATAAGAGACCTGACATTTGTCATACTGTTGGTGTTGTGAGTTGAAATTTATTTAACCTTAGGATCGAAACATTGAATGACAATAAAGCATATCGTTTAATACCTCTGGAGAACAAATAATTATTTGCCTCTCACTAGATCTTATTTCGATAAGTTAAAAGGATATAGACT
Organism: Olea europaea var. sylvestris; assembly: GCF_002742605.1. NCBI lineage: Eukaryota > Viridiplantae > Streptophyta > Magnoliopsida > Lamiales > Oleaceae > Olea > Olea europaea. The sequence continues at coordinate 64,100 of NW_019264872.1, forward strand.
TCCAGAGTGATGAAGACTATCATATGTCCACATCAATGTTATTGTTTACACTTGATAGTGGGGCTATTATTTGAAGAAATATCAGTCAATCATGCATTGCTGATTCAACCATTGATGCCAAGTATGTGGAAGCTTATGAAGCTACTAAATTGGCTATATGACCAGAAAATATTAATGGACATTGAGTGGTGCCTACATCTGCTCATGTCTTTACACTACATTGGAATAACAGTGGGATTGTGGCAAATGTTAAAAAACTATGAGTCATTAGAGGAGTAAACATATTGAACGAAAATATCATCTTTGAAGAGAGATAATTGGTAGAGAAACTGCGGTTGTCTATAAAATTGTTACTAGGATGAACTTCTAGACTCATTTACTAAGAGCCTATCGCCTAAGGTATTCGAGGGATATATGCAAAACACGAGGTTACAAGACATAACACATATACTCTAGGGCAAGTGAGAGATTTGTTGGGTTATGTGCCCATAAAGTATATTTTTCTATCATAAAAATAATTATTTATCATAAATAAGTTGTGGTTTTATTTTATTTATTTTATTTATCTATTGAGCATGAGAATTAAAGTGTCAATGATCACTTGTGATAATATAAGTTGGGTACTTGAGTTAAGAAATACAGTGTGATACAACTTATATTTTAATCATAAATAATTTCCTTACAACCAATGTACAAAGGCTGACACCTTGTACTGGAAGGTTCTAGTGCTGATCGATTCACTATTCAGATTTGTGATTTATCCTTATCACGGAAAATAGTTAAATGTAACACTACTAAACTTAGAGTGTATTGAACGAACACTTTTGAATTTAATTTTATAGCATGACTGTACAGAGAATTAAATTCCCTTGACACGATTATGTAATTTTTTCGTGATTTTAATTGTTCTTTGATTCATCAAGGAGTAAGATCATTTTGATTGATCAAATATCTCAATGAGTTGGAAACTTAAGAATGAGCGAAGTAGAGAACATGAATTTGTGTCGAGAATTGTCACCCTGAAAACTAGGTAGAATGACTACTTTAAGTATTTTTCGTTGAACAGTTAAAATCTGAGCTCAGTGTTTAATGACTGCTAAATTTCGACATATGTGATTAGTTCACAAGACTGTTGAAGAAAATTATACTTAAGTTAGTGAGAATACTTAGAAGGGCAAAACGGTCATTTATGCTCGTACCTAATTATCGGATCTCGGACAAAAATAAAATACATATACGATAGGTCAAAAGAAAGTATTATAGATTTATTGACTTTTGTGATCTTATATATTCCAAGAGCTTAGTCTTTTGCCTTTAGCAAAAAAAATAAAGGTTAATAATTAGATTGAGTGGTCTAGGGTCGACTAGACGGGATTTAATTATTGGATGTTAGATAATATATGTCCGATCAAGTCCTTGTAGGAGCTCCATAAAGTATTGAAATTTAATTACGTTAATCATAATAGTTTTGGACTTAATTGTGATTACAATAAAGTTTTGTACGTTGTTGTAATTACTATGAAAGTTGTAAACTTAATTATAATTTTAATTGAAGTTCTAGAACTACTCATATAATTAAATGTAAACTAATTGGATTTGGGCTTTAATTAAAATTCCTACTAGAACTCTTATTTGAATGTAGAATTGTTATTGTATATGGATTGTGACATCTTTATCTCTCTAAATAGAGACTAGATGGACACAAAAATCTTACAACGCTCATTATGCATAATTCCATAGAATTCAAATTTGGAGAGAGAAAAAAGAGAGAGAAAATATTTATTTTCTTGCTTATCAATTGTCCAATTCAAGAATTGATTTTTTGATTTAATTAAAAGAAGGTGCTCACCCATCAATGTAGTCTTTAATTTGGATAATACTATAAAAGACTTGGAGGTTTGAAACATCAAGTTCTTACAATTAAAAAGGGCTCTAAGTTTGTGGTTCAGAATCAATTCAATGGTTGATCATCCAACTTAGCTAAAAATTCGAATTCTTTATTCTTAATATAACGTAAACGTGAACATCTAGATGATATTATTTAATTGAATTAAAGAAATTTTAATTTCTAAATAATTCAACTTTCGCATTCCAACATTAATACCATCTTAGAATCGTGTTTTGGGATTGTAGAGTTTCGGTCCTACTAATCAAAATATGGTTTATCAAACTAACTCAAGCTCTAAACAAAGATTATGAAATTCGTAAACTATGCATGAACAATCTTTTTCCACTTATTTGAATCCTTGTCTACTTGTCTTTTCTTCTTCTTCTTCTGTTTTTTTTTTTTTGGGAATTCTATACTCTTTGAAAGAAGTAAAAATGAAGTGCCTCTCTCAATTTCATTTTGACGTGAACATGCTACATTATGTTTATGCTTACGAATTCTTCTACTATTGCTTCATTTATATGACATAATATTTTCCCTATTAACCGATAGCTAAAGTAGCAATGATACCATTACATTCTTGACCATGTATGTAAATACAATGTGCTCTACACTTACACTTCTTATTATATATGAATCATTGGAAGAAAATAATGGAGAGCCAAAGTGGCACGTAAAAACTGAAATAAGGGTGAAAGCTGATGCGTAAATAGGTAGGCGACTATTCGAATTCGAAATAAAATCCTAGATAAACTAAAAAAATGCAATGATTTTTTCAGTTTTTAATTTTCTAGATGGCAACAGTGATTGAAGTACCTACTATTTATAGTGTTAAGAACTTTAACTAAGGAATTATATGCGTTGACATCATTTGTTAGAGAATAAGAAGATATATGACAAAATATTAAGTGGCCATTACAATATAAGAAGCACACAAGAAATTTAGCAGAGGAATGAAGAAATTATTGCCCTTGTTTGAGCCCCATTTTTCAACCAAAATACATTCTTCAACAGTGATTTGACATCATTTCAACCACACATTTTTCAATAAAATAATATTATACGCAAATAAAAAACTTTTCCTTATTTTTTTAACCACACATTTTCCATCAATACACTATTCAAAAATTCATTTTCTTCACAAAAATGGGGCTCAAACAAGGGCATTATGATGAAGAAAGAATACAAAATTTTACATTTACAATATCTTCTAAATTCCTAAAACTCATACAAAGTCATATAAAAGCTAAGAATTTCGTGGAGTATATATAGGACACTAGAGAATTATTCTAGTTGGAAAGAGGGAAAAAAGGAGCAAAAATAAGGAAATAATATTTTCTCAATAGCTTGCCTCGTGGGCAGCGAGCACCGCAATATCGTTTGAGCGCCAAGCAAGCTACAAGTGAGCATCAGTCATCCTATTTTGAGTGCTTGAACGGGAGATGAGCGCTCAACGAGCAAAATATGATGAAGATTCAAAAAAATTTCACCTGGAGACGAATTCGACTGCAAGGAACAAACCAATGGCTCTTTAGCTAAAAAAAGCTTCTCTAACAAAAAATTCTCATCTTCTACAAAATTTAACTAGAACAAACTCAATCATCTAACCCTTGCATTGCTCAGTAGAAATACCTCAAGTACCAAAATCCCTCTAATTATCACTATGAGCAACAAAATCGCAAATAATTCACAAATTACCAAATAGGTCAAAAGCACTCCCTTTGCTAGATTCAATTAAAGTATATGCCACTAAATCGACTAACATATAAGTTTGTGGAGGCCTAATATTTCTCTTGGTTTTGTATCTAGCAATTTAATACGATGACACTATTGGTGGTGGCAAAGTGACATTACCCATAACCTCTGAACTCGACTAAGATTGTTCTTCGATGTAGACCCCAAAACAAACTCCATTACCAAACCGAATATCCACCAATGAACTTAATTTATTCTGATTATTTTCCAATAATTCTATAGAACCCTACAAGACATATAATTGGGACCTTCTTTGTCCCTGTAATACAATGAGGGCATCTTTACTAATCTTCAGTACTCTACCTTCGCCAGTATACTTATATCCTTTTGAATCAAGAATACCCAAGGAGATCAGATTTATCTTTAAATTTGGGATACGCCTCATTTCATCAAGAGTCCTAACCATCCATTAAACATCTTAATTCTAACACTTCCTATATTAGCTAACTTAAGCACTAGGCAACGACAAGCGAGCAACGGTCACCCTGTTGTGAACGCTCGAGCAAGAGACGAGCATTTAGTGAGCTAAAATGTGGTGACTTCTTCCCCTTAATCAATCTTTAACTTCTTCAAGATCTCTTCATCTAAAAACTAATACCCAAATAAATTTGGACCACAATTCAACATATAATAAATGGTAATTTCTTTTTGTGATCATTATAAGATTTTCGTATATACATTTTAATATTTTCTTGTTTTGATTTTATTTTGAAATGAAGAAGGTAAAGAAGTCATCATCCCCAAGACCTATGACTAGTCCTATCACGCAGCTGATGACTACACCAAGCATGCACATGCACCTATTAACCTACCTACACCAACCACTGTGCCCACATAGATATGTAGTTCTGCGATTGAGTTATTCAGTTCTTACTTCTTTTTTATTAACATCATATTCTTTTGACACCTGCAGGGGTACTACTCGAGCGTAGGCAAGACAGTCATACTTACCACTTAGGCATATCCAAGAAAGTCAAGGCCAATCAATGGAAGCTAGATGTCATGTACAAAGACACTGATGGGCAACCTACTAGTCCTAATCCTAGGTAGTTTGTATCTGAAATAAGATGTTGTGCCCAAATATTTGCACCTCTCTAAAAGATATTTTGGAGATATGTGATTGAATCTGAAAAATCCCCTATTTATGACGAAGTGTAGGTAACTTTATTGTTTTGTTGCAAACTATACGGTTGCAATCACTTGGAGTAGGATGATGTCGAACCATTCGAGGAGTAGGCGGGGAAATAAGACCTAACTTAACTTGTTTTATTTATTCATTTATTTATTGGTTCATTTATTTTCAACATGATCAAATGCCACAAATAGACAGACCTGTGGAATTACATAGATGTTGTATAGTATTGGGCAATTTTATTGAATTGCTTAAACTATATCAAAGTTGCTTAGCATAATAAATATTATAGCATACAAATGAATAATGGAATTTGAAAGATAGCATAGAGCAAGATTTTTATGCATTAGTTCATGGTCTATTCATATTTATTTTCACTCACTATATATTGCTATATATATGCTATTTTTTACGTACATTATGATAAATATGCTACTCTTAAAGAGTTCATGAAGAAATCTATGACGACCCGAATCCTTAACAATTTGAATATCACGAAATCATAAATTAAAACTAATTTAAAGAATATTCAACACAATTATATAAATTATTAAAGCATTTACAAAAATTCAAATAATATAATGAGTTTACTAAATTAACTTGAAATAAGAAATAACTTAAAATATTTAAAATCAAATGAAATAATAATAGCTTGACAAGATAATAATTTTATTATTGAAACTTTTGCCGCCATAAGCCATCTCCATTCCGGCCGCCTCGAATCGTCAATTACTTCTTAATAAGAGTGCTTGGATAATGAATTCATATATGCATTTCTACAAAAAATTCATAATTTGTATAGGGAGACACGAAAATTAGACCAAATTTATATGGTCTTCAATCTCATGCTAGCGCTACTAAACGCCGGTTCATTCTTAATAAACAATACATAACATGGAGTTATTTATGTGTGATTGTCTTAGAAATATTATATACATACACAATAGCCACCATAAACATAAAGCACAATTTACCTTTTCACTGAACAATTCAAAATGATAAAAGGAGTTATTTATGTGTGATTGTATAAGTGTACGATTGTATTTAATATAAAAATGACAAGAGAAAGAGAGGATGTGGAGAGACAAAGTTATAGAGGTAGAGAAGAAGCGTGTATAAATAGTTGTTGAGGGGTTGTTTAGTGTTAAATTCTTGATCATGTGTTGAAAAGTAAAAGGAAATTGCTAGATGTTAGGCATAGTCAATGTATAAATGGTATATTGTCATGAAAATGATCAACTCAATACCTTTAATCATCAGGTCAAATTAATTCACTTGGCTTAAAACTGGTGTAAATAATGCATGTAATTAAATCAATTTTCTTTATTTGCGTGGTCAAGTCAATTACATTGGTTTGAAATGTGGTCTAAATAATGCACGTGATCAATAAATCATCTTCAATCAAGATCACTTCACATATTTACATACGTTTTACACATAATTTCATCTAACTTCCAAAATAGCTTTCTATTTAGGCCCTCAAACTATTGGTCAATAACTAGTAAGGTCATTAAACCATGCCAATAACCAATAAGGTCATTAAACTTTAATAATAGTGCACTTGAGTCCTAAATTTAAATCTAACTAGTAATAAAAATTTGGAATGTTACAATCTACCCCCTTAAAATAAATTTCGCCATCGAAATTTACATTGGAATTTCTCGAAGAGTTGTGGGTACTTGTCTCACATTTTTACTAAAGGAATCATGTGTTTCTAAGTGTATGAAATTTTTGATTGATAATTTCGACTAGTTCTTCTTTACAACTCATATCACGTTGTAACTCAATTGATTGATGATTCACTACATGGCTTGGATCAAGGATTTACTTCCTAAGCATGGATATGCAAAATACACATGTGCTACTGAGAGTTCAGGGTATAAGGCCAACCGATATGCTATACTTCCAATGCGCCTCAAAATTTCCAACGGGCAAATGAATCTTGCTTGCAACTTTCCATCCTTACCAAAACGTAATACTCCTTTCGTAGGCACTTCTTTTAGGAATACTTTTTTCACTTTCAAGGGATTTCAAGCCCTTTCTTCTCTTATCTACATAGCATTTTGTCTGTCTTGAGCGATTTTAATTTATTACAAATCTTCTCAATATCCTGCATAGTCTGTTCAATAATCTCCAGACCCGAAATCTCATGCTCACCAACCTCGTCCCAATGAACTAGTGATCTGCATTCTTCTCATACAATGCTTCATAGGGTGCCATGTTAATAGAGGTGTGATAGCTATTGTTATAAGCAAACTCAATTAAAGGTAGATATTTCTCTCAATGTCCACCAAACTCTAAAAAACACGATCGAAACATATCCTCTAATGTTTGAATTGTCGCTCAGATTGACCATTTGTTTGACGGTGGAAAGCTATACTAAAGTTTAATTTTCCTCCTATAGCCCGATGTAAACTCTTTCAAAAATCGATGTGAAACTTAAATCTCTGTCCAATACAATTGAAACTAGTACACCATGCAACTTCACCACTTCCTTAACGTATAATTGCACAAATTGGTCCATAAAAATGTCATGTAGATAGGTAAGAAATGACCAGACTTAGTTAATCGATCAACAATAACCCAAATGGCGTCCTGGCCTTTTACTGATTTCAACAAACCTACAAAAAAATACATCGTCATACGTTCTCATTTCTATTTTAGAACATCTAATGGTTGTAGTAATCTTGATGGCCATTGGTGTTCGGCCTTCACTTGTTAGCATATCAAACATCTTTCATCATACAATGCTATGTCCTTCTTTATTCCTCTCCACCAAAACACCATTTTTAGATCTCGGTATATTTGTACTTTCTAGATGCATCGAATATGGAGCAAAGTGAGCCTTCTTCAATAATTCATTTTTCAACATCTTGAAGTCCAGTACACATAGTCGTCCGTGATGGCACAATGCCTCATCTTTAGTTATTGTGAAGTCCTTCTGTTTTCATGCCTTTATCTCAACCTCAATAAACTCCAAGGATTGATCATCCTTTTGATGAATCTTAAATTTGTCACGAAGTATTAGTCGGACGGAAATGGTATCATTTAAGTTACAACATTAAGTGGAGCCGTGACAAACTCAAGATTTAATCGCTTGAACTCCTTCCATAAAGGACTTTGTGTGGTCAACATCCCCACTTGACCCATCATCTTCCTACTAAAGGCATCTACTTCCACATTTGCCTTGCCTAGTTGATAATGGATTTCGCAGCCATAGTCCTTCACTAACTCAAGCCATCTCCTTTATTTCATATTTAATTCTCTCTGAGTGAAAATGTATTTGAGAATCTGTATAAATGTCACACTTGATCCTGTATATGTAGTGTGTCCAAATTTTTAGGGTATTAATGACTGCAAAAATCTCAAGTCATAAGTAGGGTAATTATGCTCATATTACTTTAATTACCTTGACATATATACGATCACCTTGCCTTGCTGCATCAAGACACATCCCAAACCATGCTTAGACGCTATAGGTTATAAAACCTTTTGTCCCTTTTCGTATGGATAAAACATATGTGTTCACCAATCTCTATTTCAACTCTTCAAAACTATGCTTGCACTTTTGGTCTAGGCAAATTTTGCACCATTACGAGTTAACTGTGTTAATGGTCCAGATATCTTTCAGAACCTTCGATGAATCCCCTATAATATCCGGCTAAACCTAAAAAACTGTGAATTTTCCTGACACAATTAGTCTCACCCAATTCAGAATTGTCTCTACTTTGCTTGGATCAACTTCTATTTCTTGAGCTGTAATAACATGCCCAAGGAACACAACTCGTTCCAACCAAAATTCACATTTCTTTTACAATTTGGAGGGCAAAAGGATGATGTAAAGATGGAAATTACAAGGAGTGTAAGGTTACAGGATTCTAACATGAATCACCATGATCAATCCCTCCGTACAATCAAGCTAAAGGCTATAAACAAAGTGCTTATCGGGAGGAAATCCCATTTTTCTTTTATTTACTTTGCTTTCTATATTGTATTACATATAGATTTATTATTAGTTTGCATTAGACTGAGGCACGTTTCAATTTATAGGTATCACCATCCTATCATGTTTTACCGTAGGCCCTTAAGTTTATTGTTGGTTACTTCGATTGTTTGGGCTAAGTAACATACATTCTAGGCTATTTGATCTTTAATGTTTAATTTGATCACTATGTGCAGGAACATGACGTCATGAAATACTTAAACTAACATTGACCAAAGAAAAAACGTGCTGAAAGAGATTGTCTAGCCATCGCCCATAGTGCCTCACACATTCAACAGAGAAATTCGAGGATTACCATTTTCCTTTTCTTCCCTACCCTCTTATGTGTGTAATTATATTTCATGCCATTGAGGATAGTGTCAGTTTTAAGTTTGGGGGTGAACAAAATGATAATAATTTTTTATTTTTCTGTATGTTTGTGTGTTTTATTGTGTTTGTTTTTAGTATTACTTCAAAAAAAAATTCAAAAGTATTTTCCTTTATTAGAGTGTGTGCATGTGTGGGTTGGATAGTCTAGTCGACAATGATGATTTAATGTGAGATTTGGTATTGATCTATAGATTGTGGATATGTTGCGTGCTTAAATTGACTGATGCTTAGCCTTGAGAATTTGATATTATACGTGCACAAGAATTGTGTTTTATATCATGATGCAACAAGTCATATACAAAACAGATTGAAAGATTGAACATATTAGACCATTCCTAAAACTATCCTAAAGTAGTAACCTTTTAGACCAAATTTAGTTTACTTTGGGGTGATTTTACCGTTATAGGAAGATATGGATGTGAATGTGCATTCCTTGTGTGAAAGAAAAAAAATTCTGTGGATTGTCTTAGATAAATGAGATAAAATTGGGTGAAAGTCTTAAGTTAGAGGTTAGTATGCTCGAATGTATGTTTAATGATTGGCATTACACGGATCAAGGCATAAATTTTGTTGAACTGTGAAACTTCTCTTTAAACCTTTTTTATTCGAGTAACTAAGCTCGTAAGGATATCTTAAAACCTAGTACCCTAAAGTCATCTGACTTAAGAATTATCGATCTAAAGCTCGTTACAAAATCAATTAGAGCAATCAGCGATAAAGTTGCACTTGAAACAAAAATATTGTTTTCTTCGAAGCCTTTTTTACTAGGATTAGTAAGCCTGTAAGGGTATCTTACAACTTGGTACCTTAAAGTCATCTGATTTTGGAGTCATCGGTCTAAAGAATGATACATAGATTATCTAGAAAACTTAAGGGAGAGAATAACAAAAAAAAATGAACTTTTGAAAATCAGAAAAAGCAAGTGCATAAAAAGCAAAGAGCATTAAATGCCTAGGTTAAGCTCCAAATACTTGTTTGAGGAAATTTGAATTTTGATGAAGGATAATTAATCTAGTTGAGTCTTGGAAGTCGAAACAATCAAGGAATTAAAGAATCATTGTTCATTGATGTGTTGACTTACAACTAGTGACGTCCATCTCAACTAGAGAGGGTGAAAATAGTAATGAAAAATTCAACCTTAGTTTACACATTGGGTACGAGTGAAAAGAAAAATAATTGGAGGGGTATGAATTATACGAGAGATGAAAGGATATATTTGACCACATGGAGTCGAGAATTGAGATAACTTGTGCAGTCATGGTTGGTTACTTAATTCTTTACACACACTTCAATTTTTTATTGAAAGAGTGGATATCGATTTGGTATTGTGACTTTAAAGCATGTTTGTGGAATTAACACCAAAATCTTGCATTCTGAGGTAAGAAGCAGGATTGTCTGAATTCTAAGGTAAGAAGCAGGATTGTCTAACCAAACATCTTTACATGATTGTGCGTTTGTTGTTATTTAGATGATGGTTTTGTTTGAGGACAAACAAATGTTTAAGTTCAGAATATTTGAAAAGTGTATTTTATGCACTTATTAAATCAATGCCTTAAACTACAATATTTAGTTGCTCCTCTGATAAAATATAGTTTAAATTGTTCTATTTTGAGTTAAATAAGTAAAATTCAATGGCTGAACAAAAAATCGGAAGAAACGAAAGAAAAACCCAAAAAGGAGTGAAATCCAAAAGATAGGGACCAAGTTGTAAATAATTCATAGATGAGAGGAATGATGAAATGAAGATCGAAGATGTCAAAACTTTAATTGGACACAACTGGAAGATAAAGGAACGCGATTACAAGAGAAAAGGGCTTAAATGAAGCAAAAAATAAAAGTTTGGGGACTAAATTGTAAATACTAAAAAGTTGTGTAAAACCTTAAGATGAAGATTCAAGAATGTCAGGGGTCAATCGGATGAAGAAAGAAGTCAAAGGGATGAAATATAGTCAAAGTATTATTGCATATCAACTTTCAGGTGAAAAAGTTATGCTTCATATTTTCAATTTTTGTTCGAGACCCATTTTTTGCATAGCAAATTTTCGAATTGAAAAAAAATATATATCTATGATAGAATTGTAGCCCTTTGAGTTATCTTTTCAACCAACTTTCATTCACCTCAATCGGATATCAGGAGAGAAATATATAATCAAAATATTGAAGGTTGTCCTATGGAAGAAAAAAAAAAAGAGACTATAACTATGGGGTCACATAGTTTAAAAATTCATGCGGTCACATCCATACATGTAGGGAGAAATATTGTGTTCAACGAGTGAACTATGTGGTCGCATCCCAATGTAATATGCGGATGCGACCACATAGTACAAGATTTCGACCGAATCTCAAGTTCCTTTATACGATTAAAACTCAATTTGACAAGGTTTTAAGCGACATGTTGACCCAAATACGAGCCTTATAAATATCAGAACGTTACATACACATTATAAAGCATCTTTTATGCACAAAAAACATTAAGAACAAGGAGATTTTTAGAGAATCATATTGAAAAAGAAGAGCAAAAGTCAAGTTTGTAAGGGAATTCTACCAAGAAATTGCAAGAAGATTATCAAGGAGACTTCATACCAGGAAATTTGCACAAAGGTTGGAAGGAAACTTAAAAGTTATTAAGAATCCATCGTTTCTCTTCAACTATTCAAATTTCGGGTGATTTTTATTAAGATTTTAATGATTTCTTGTAATTTCAATATGTTTTGCTAGATATTTACATTGCTAGGATGAGATTACCCTTGTTATGAGATTTTTGGTATTAATTAATTATTTTGACGTTTAGTATCTATGTTTTCTTAGATGTTTATTATTGTTTTCATTGACTTCTCTACTAATTGAGATGACTTATTCGAAGCTATTGTTTTTTAGAGAGATAATAGGTTTTTAGCTAAAACTAATAAATATTGTAAGGTTCGAGATTATTTAATGAATTTATCATGTTTTTATCTTTCATTTAGAGATAGGAAAATCACATGAGGGGAATAATTTGACAACAATCAAGAGAGATTTTCAATTAAATTAGGAGTATTGATCAACAAGAATGACTACAAACTGTCACCTTAATTTGTTTTGCTAAAAATGGATTAGCAAGTGGGAATCAACATCTTAGCAATACTTTCATATATTTGAAAAACCAGTTAAATCACTTTCTAGTTTAATTGATAACTTATTTATTAGTGTAGAAAACTCAAAACTTGTTGCTATTCAATTAAGGCTACTTTTAATTTGAACTCAATCAAATACTTCGTCGTCATGGGTTCGATATTCTACGCACTACTATATTACTTGTTCAAGATCCTGTCCACTTTCTAGAAATCAAACGATCAGCTTGAAATGTAGTGTAAATAAGGCATGTGATCAATAAATCATATTTAATCAAGATCAGTGGCATATTTGCATATGTTTTACACATGATTTCATCTAACTTTCAAAATAACTTACCATTTAGGCCTTCAAACTATTGGTCTATAACTAATAAGATCATTAGCTTAGGCCTGTAACCAGTAACGTCATTAAACTTCAATAATAGCAAACTTAAGTCCTAAATTTAAATCTAACAAGTAGTAAAATTTTGGTATGTTACAAAATCAATGGCCACTTCTTTTATGGAGTTTCGATGTAAGCTAAACACATACTACAAGGAGTATCTAGACCAACCAATGGCTAATAGGACTGCAAATAAACTTAAAGAAGTCTATCATTGGGTTGATTTGGATTATTTGTGTGGCAATTTGGAAAATGAGTGTTTCAAGTGCAATTTTATTTAGTTTTACATGAATTTATGTACATTTGTTAACTAATTTAGTACATTGACTATTTTCATTTCTATTTAGTTGTACAATACTGAAAATATATAAGGTAACGATTGACAATAGATCCAAACAAGAATTCACCCATTTTTCTGGTTGTAGATCATTTATTCAATGTCAGGTTATAAGGGTAAGTAAGAAGAAAGGTAAATACATTTCTATTAGGGAATAGCTTCAAGTCAATTGAATCTTATTCTTACATGTTCTAATAGGATAATGGAAACGGGAGACCAGAAAAAAAAATTAGCTATGTTAGAATACACATTATAATGATATCAAAGACTGAATCTATCATGTGCAGGGGTGGATGCAAAGATTTTAGTTAGGAGGGAACAATCAAAATCTTTACAAATCGAATGCTTTGTTCTTCATTTATAAATGATTTATAATTGACCCAGAAAATACAGATTTACATTTAAAAAATATTTCTTCATTAATATTTTGCTCATTTTTTTCATCCGTTGGATCATTTTATTAATATTTTGCTCATCATAAGAAAATACATATTTATATTTAAAAAATCTATATTGTATTTAATACAAATAATCAGTTCAAGTTATCAAAAGAAAAACATATAACCAATATTCAATCAAATAAAAATAATTCTTTAAATATAAGTTAAATTGAATATAATCAATTCGGTCACATTCTATGTACACAAATATGATAAAAGAAATTACAAATTTAGGTTCTAATTATTTGAAAATTTGATTGGAAAGTGAAAATTTGTGGTAGATATGATAATTTATAGAAAAATTATAGAAAAATTTTAAAAAATTAGAAAAGTTAAAATTTTGGTAAAAGGTTTGAGGGTGAGCGTAAGATAGAGCAAGAGAAAAAAGAAAAAAACTCAAATTTATTGTGATTTTGTCCTTGTTTGGTAGAGGTTAAAATTAAATTTTTAGTATATTTTGATAAAAGTTAAAAAGTTAAGGATTCCATGAAATATGTTATTAAAATTAATTTTTAACTCTTATTTATATTAAAATTTAGATTTCAATTTATATCAAAGAGAACGTATCAAAAAAAAAATTCAAATCTCAAAAGTTGGGGGGGTCACACAGGGGCGGATCCAACACCTGGCGAGCGGGCGCGGCCTCCTGTGCTAGATTCCGTCATATATATATATATATATATATATATAACATTTATTGTATCAATTGACATTGAAACAATGGGTAGGTCTATTGGACGGGCGTTATTTTTGCATGTCATTTACAGAGGTTCGATTCTCTTCAATAGCACCCTTCCTTTTAGTTGCTAAACATAGTACATAATAAATCGATATTAATTAATAATTAGCCTAATATTTATTTGAACGAAATGTAGCTGAGATGGTAGGGGTTCTTCTTTTTGTATGTGAGAGGTATGGGGTTTAATTCCATGTGCTCCCAATTTTTTTTTTAATTTTTAATATAATAAATAATGACTAAATAATTTTATATTATTAGTTTTCAAGACAATTTCTTTAAAAAAGTTATTGACTCAAATTATTACTTCATAATATATATACTTTTATTGTTATGTCTTTCAATATATTTTATGAAATTCAAATTTAGACAATTTAAGTGTTACTTTTTATTATTTTAGAAGTTCGAAAAACACTTTCTTTTGAGATTAAAAATTATTCTAATTTTAAAAATCATTATTTTCAAAATTTTACATAACCTTCACCTAAACTCAGAGCTTATCTTTACCATTTAATCATGCTTTACATATAAACTTCATATTATCTCGCTTAAGTTCTTAAAATAATTTGAAACTTGATCATGCATATATTATTGGAAAATGTATTTTTTTTCTCCTTGTTTTGGGTTGTGTAGGATTATATTTTTAGATGTATATGACTTTTACATTTTTAATGTATTTATTATTTGATTTACAATTTTTTAATATTATTTAACTAACTATTAATAAACAATCTTACTATTACAGCCGTCGAGAGTCAACGGTCACCCTAACAGACCCGATATTCTAGATCCACCACTGGGGTCACATGACCCCCCTTGGGTCTGCCCATGATCATGTGGTAGAGGAAAAATATATAATGAACAAATACACGCCTTCAACTTTATTATTATTTAATGGAACAAATATTTTATTTTCTTATTTGCATAAATACTTTTCTAATATCATGCAGAAGGAGATGGTAGACATGCAATCCACACAAAAGGTACACATTAACGGAGATCAGAGTGAGAGTCGAGTATAACTCACTACTAATGAGATTGTGATTCAGGTCCTTGACACTACTTTTGCTACTATAGGGTTGATTCTATATTATAGTTTATGCTACTATTTGGAGTCCACTGATCTTCTCATATTTTGGAACATGACTAGGCTTTCTATTGCCTGTGCTACTATTTTGGACTACATGTACTTGTAGTTACTTATATTTTGGAAGTAGAATTAACTTGTAAAGATATAACATATTATTTTGCCTTTCATGTACCTTGTTACTGGCTTTTAAATTGTGACTATTGCTTTGTGATTTTCGGATATTTCTTGATTTTAAATTTTTGTTGGTGCATTGTGTTTGAGTTGGGCTTTCAATCTATTTTGATATTTACATTACTGCACTATTTGTAAAAAATAATGACGTAAAATCATATTAACCAACTGAAACCAGTCACGAAATGTGGACTACAAGGTTAAGATTCACTTGCTTAAATTTTCTTGGTCGGAAATTGTATATTTTTTCCCAACCAATGATTGTGGTCAGCCTATATATTTTTCCGACTTCATTTAGACTTTTACCGACCCAAATATATTTTCCACAAAAGTTCTGTAATTCACGACCAATATGGTATTGGCAAGTAAATACATCTATATTTACCGACTAACTTGTATTTTGGTCAATGAAAACCTTAGCTGGCTTGATTTTGGCGACCAGCTGTCATCCAATATTTTCTATTTGGGGGATTAGTTTTAGTTGCTGATAATGGACCATTAGTGACCAATTTTTTGGTCGGCCAAACTCATTTTTCTTGTATTTTTTGAATTGGGTTTAGTCTGTTTTCTTGTTCTATCCCTAATCAATTGATAGGTAGTTAAATCCGTTTTAGTATGAGGATTAGTGTTAGGTCCACATTCAGAGTTTGAAATTGAATCATTGTCTTCACCTTCTAAGGTGTCATGTTCTTCTCCTTCTTTGTGAATTTCAAGTTGTGGACGTTCAAAATCTGAGACATCAATTGGCTTCACCTCAATTTGGACCTCGTAAGTATCTAATAAGATATTTAGGTCCTTATTTTTATTATTATCACTGCATATTGGCTCAAAATTTCAATACAGCATCTCTAATTCATTAAAAACAACATCTCTCCGCTTAAAATGAATTGAATGCTTTCTTCCCCTTTCACCACTCCCTCAGGGTACCCCAAAATACACATTTTATTGCCCTAGGATTCAACTTATCCTTTCTTCTGTGAGCTAAAGCTGAGTAGCCAAAGAATCTAAGTTGGATAAAATTGAAAATGATAAGGATAACATTATTAATTAAGTTGAAATGAAAAGATGAGAACTATCTTGCATAGAAAAACTATTGGAAAGTTAGCTTTTTTGTTTTTATCACTCTTATAAGAGTTTCAAATGTTTGTAATATGTGACAATTTGATAATCATTATCGAGGCTTTTTAGTTTTTAAGTTTCTTATTTGTTCTTCTTTAATTTGCAAATTTAAGTCTTCTTGGTCCGTCTTTTCATGTGAAAAATTTATAATATATACTTGTGTATAAAAATTTAAAGATGTTATGAGTTGTTTCATGTTAAGGATGTTATGAGTTGTTTCATGTTAGTCGTAACGGTTGTCCATTCCCAAGTGACCGAACTACTTTCCTAGATTTGCTCCCAAGTGGATAGTAAGTTCTCGTATGTCTAACCTTGATAGTCAGGTTTAATTGAATATATATGGCTCTATGCACATCATCACTGACATTGACAATTAAAGGAGCACAAAATGTCAGCATTCTAAATATTGGAGAGGAAATGCGGTACCAATGTGAATGCTTGATAAGTACAAGGATAATGTATGTCTCTTCTTTATGCCACAAGTATGATATAAGAATCAAAATAGGACATCAAGACTTCTTCTTCTTCTTTTAATTAGAGAAAAATAATGGGAGTCAAAGAAAAAAAAATTTGAAGTGATGTTTTCATATGATATCATATTGTTGAAAATTGCTTCAATGATATTCAATACATATCATTATATCCCTCATAATAATAGAAATAAGTTCCTAAATTACATTTTTTTTCTGTTGAGGAGCAATTGTATATGAGGGGCAATTTTATTTATTTTGGTTAATCATTCAACTATAATTGATGCTTGATTTACATATTCAAGTTTTGGTTGTATATATAAATATTTAGAAACAATTTGTTTATTTTTAGTAGCTACAAGTTGCTCATTTTCTCTAAAGCATAATTACTTCTAGAAATGATTTACAAAGACAAATATGAGATGTGAAAAGTAATAGATATCAAACTATTTCTTATATAAGGAAAAGATACTCACGGGAAACCTTCTAGCACGTCCACGTAGCGAACGATTTTGAATTAAATAGAATAGAAGCTTAAAGAGAGAGAGAGAGAGAGAGAGAGAGAGAGAGAGATGAAATAACAAATAACGAGAGATACATAAAAAAAACTTGTATGATTAGCTTGTATTTCTTTTTGGATATAAAAGACCTTGTAATTTGAAGATTATCCTCTTCAGCCAAAAAATAAAAGTAGAAGAAAAAAATACTCACGGGAAACTTCTAGCACATCCACATAGCGAATGATTTTGAATTAAATAGAATAAAAGCTTAAAAAGAGAGAGAGAGAGAGAGAGAGAGAGAGAGAGAGAGAGAGAGAGAGAGAGAAGAAAAAACAAATAAAGAAAGATAAATAAAAAAAAATAGATAATGTCATTGTACTTCAGTATGCCATTGTTGTTGGCAATAGGGCCCCAAACCCACCTGCATCTTATCTTCTACTTTCTATCTCGTGTCCTCACTTACATTATTATATTTAATGTGGTTTACAATTAACGATAACTCTTATGCGTTATAATACTATCATTTATGAGACACTTTTCTAGTCCAAACCCTAAGTTACATAGGATACTTCAAAGAAAATTTTGAGGAAACTATAAGGCTGAAACGATAAAAGTAAATTAGAGAGGCCCCTTTCAAATTTGTGCGATTATTAGAAACTCAACATAGGATCATGTAAACTTTGAAACGAGAACATTAATTTTTGTTAGAGTAGATATCTTTTTAGGGTTTAAACATCGTCAGCTTTTAAACATAACATTGTGTACTCGTCAAACATTTTAACCTATCCATACGTGAAGAGGCGTGCTACCATAATTAGATGATAAGATTGTCAATTGAAGGGGTATGGATAGGATGCGGCAACAAGAAGAAGAGGGAGCAAGAATATATTTTTTAGAGGTACAATTGCTACCTCCATTGAATCAGATTCTTCTATATATTACCACTATTACTGTCTTTTCATTCAACAGTGTATATTCCATGTAAAATGAACTTCGAAAGAATAGTTTTGGGCATGGCTTCTTTCAATTTTAATTGACAATTTGAACAAAACATTTGGATAGCAATCGATTATGAAATTTAGTTGGTTAATTGGAACCATTCATCTCAGTTGTCGTGTTCTTACAAAGTGTCTTATCTTTGAGTTTTGTCTACCACCAAATCTTTTCTCTTCCCATTTTCTTAATGCATTTTTGTTGGCTTTCTTTGGTAGCTTTCATCATCAAATTTGATAATAGGAGAAAGGAAAAAGTTGTTAGTTATTCTCTTTTACCTTCAAAAACCTGTTCATTATCTTTATTCCCCTCTATCTGTAGAAACTGTTTATCACGATCTTTTATACCATTTTTTCATTAATTTTAAAATTATACGTCAATTTCTATTTTCAATTCTAAATAAAATGGAATGACGCAAGGATTACATATGTTAATATATATTATCTATTTTGATAGGCTTAAGTGATCGAGAATTTAAATCGTATTCTTGTCTAGTCTAGTGTGAAATGGACTAATACTCGTAGAATTGACTTGATCATCAAATTATAAATTCATATTATTCATATTATATTATTATTTTCTTTTCCTTCAAAGGACATCCACATTAAAATAGTTGGACCATATGATCCACTTATAAGGGTCCATTTGATTTGACACGTAATTAGAATATCTATTTAAAAGTCAAACTTTTGTCTAAACATACAAGTGCACAAGATCAAGCCATGACTAATCTTTAGAATTGACTGCATCTACTGAGTCGTCTTGCTCAGCTCGTTTCTCGTCGTTACCCTTACACTCCCCCATTGCGATCACCTAATATATTTATTATTTTCAATGAATTCATAAAATGCATAAAATGTTAGAGGGAAGTAAAGTTATTTTTTTAATTATAAGAGAAACAATAATATATCATGTGCTTGTTACATGAGTACTAGAGACATAGGCTTCTCAAGCATGTCCAACTAACACTTTTTCTCATATAGTCCCTAATTCACTAATATCCCTAAGTTCGACTTGTGAACTCGACAATCATTACTGTCCAAGTATCTTGACATTATGAAGAGGTATATTTTTTTTTTGAAAATCTCAATGAGAAATTTCGATATAGAACCCTACTGTCCTTGTAATGGCGAGAAAAAGAGTGAATAAGGCATATGATTAAGGTTGTTAATTGTTGAAGAAAAGGAGGGACGATTGCTCCTTTTTTTTCTTTTTCTTTTTTCTTTTTAAGGAACATCAATTAAAAGGAGACTATAGTACATAAAATTTAGTATTGTAGGTGAAACCAATTTTCATCCTGTCTCTGCACCGCTGCGCTTGAACATTTTTAACAAATTTTTCATTTAATTTCAAAAGAAGTAATTAAAATGTTATGACTAACTAATAAGTAAATAATTAGTTGATACTGCTAGTTGAAAAAGTCCTCTCCCATTAATTTTCATTAGTATGATTTTGAATTTGACGTAGAAGAATTATCATATGCTAATATCGACTATTAACAATTTAACACCTTTGGGAAGATATCTTTGAGATATATTTTCTATTTATTATTAAATTGGCTTTCTTAATTTGTTTAATTGATTTTTAATGTCAAAATTGTAGTTTGGAGTAATGGACTCGATGAAACTTATATTGGTAAGTGATGAGCTGATTAAGTCTATATTTGACGAATAATACTATTTCAGTTGCTCATTACGATAATCGTTCTACATGGCATACATATGATGATTAATGGTTTAATGTATGAGGCAATAAAAAATTATTACATTAATATATCAAATTATTGACAATCACATGTATGTCACGTAAGACGACCATGATAACGAGTGACTGCAAATAGAATTATTCATATTTGACTCATCTTTATAAACATCAACTCACTTTTTATTCCGCATATTTCATAAGACCCACAAGTACTATCCATATATTCACCACTAATTTTTATCAATATATTTAAAAAAAAAATTATCTCAAACACGTGATATATATGTAGTTATAATGTGAGTTTGATATTATTTTACTAGGATAGATCCAAATTCACAAATTTTGTAATTATAAAAGCTGGCCGTACAAGTTTACAAGCACTTGTGATTTTTTAGGTGTGATGAATGAAATGAAATTTGGATAGAGTTTCATAGCTTGGTTTGATATTTCTCATGCATAAAGATTACAAGGAGTTTTAAGTGCTAACAAGTTCCTATATGCAACATAGATAACATATTATTAGAGGTATAATTGTTAGGATTTGGACATATTAGGTTGACAATAGTGCAATCCTTCAATAAACTCAAAACAATATACACGTTTAATGTGGGAGGGATGTCTGTTGGCATGTCAAGAACAAATAAATAAGAATGTGATAAGGATGAGATATCAAATCACGTCTTTCATTCGAATAATTTTTAGTATTATTAAATAAGTTCTTTCAATAGATTCAAAAGGTCGTCTATGCACGTAATACATCAATTACTATTATAAATGGCATAAGAAAGCATAAATAATTTTTAGAAAAATATGAACAATTATATCGTTGAACACTTTAAGAAAAGTGTACCGATATATAGTTATCCTCATTATGCATATATCTCATTTACTATTCATGATAACTTGAGTGAGACCATAGGAGATTTTGTTCAAAGCAGTTATGATTAGTTAGAAAGTTATAATGGAATGATTTAGATACTGAATATTAATGTTCACATAATGACTTATGATTATAGATTAGTTAAAAAAGTTAAATTTGACTAGTTAGGTTTCATCATTCATTAATTCAGGTAACGCTTTTAAAAATACTTTGAATTTAAAGAATAAAAAATTTATTGATTTACGAAGAATATCAAATCATTAATGATAAATTAAGAATATACACAAAATTTTCTTTTCTTCAAAAGTTAAAGAAAAAGATCAGCCAATGGTGTTATGCTCAATTTAATAAAGGGCCTCCTCCATGCCAAAATAGATAAATAGTTGGATAAAAACGTATGTCGAAATGAAAAACATAAAATAAAGGTGATTGAGATTGCGGCAAGCGAATAATGTAACCCATCATCTAACTTCATATGCTATTTTTGTCACCGATTAGTTCAATCTGAGTTGATTGTATGTATTCCGAATTTTTTTGCGATATTTGTTGCAAGAAATATTATGTTGTTGTGACTTCAAAACATAAGGGAGAGTCGTCTTTCATCCTAACTAGCCTCGATTTGCATGCTTTCCTACAATATTTATTTGCTTGTCAAATCTCAATCAACCATTATCCCTCTTCCAATGGTCATAAGTGTCCATAAATCATGTCACGATTGCTTCAATAATTTTTTACTTAGTTTATGGAATTTATTTATTTTATATTTAAGTTCTACTTCTAATATCAATGTTTTTTCAGCTTAATTAGTTTAAGGTTCCTATTCAAATCGCGAGATGGATTTTAAATAATGGACCATATCCCCTATGTATCATATAGAAAATAAAAATGTTAACAGCACTTGTATGTTTTTAGGTGTGTGCAGCATAATTAGACATCTAATTGTAATTAACACGATTCAATTAAAAGAGTAGAGCTCTATTTCAATGAAGAAAGTGGAGCTAGCATGTATAAAATGAAAAGACGCTTCATGAAGCATCTACAATCCATCCAATAAGACGATTTAAAATACATTTTTAATTACACATTTCATTAACTTTTATAAATAAAAAAAAATTGCTTTTAATCAATACCAAATGAGGCTAGGTTCAAATCGCCCTCTCTTTTTTATTAAATCATTTTTTTTTTTAAATAGTCGAGGTTCATTATTATGCTAATAACTAGCTATTCTTTTCAACCAAGAACACCAGTCACTGATTTTCGGCCGATGGGATTTATTCACACGATGTATGAAATTATCATCAAATAGTCGATTAAAATTCATCGAACACTTCCATTACGCTAGGGCACATGAAAAACCCTAACTCATATAACAAAAATACCCAATCCAGAATCAACTGTGACATTTTCAAACAAAAAATCAAGTCATGTTAGCATAGATTTCCAAAGTAAGAACCTACCCAGTAGATAGATACTTGTAAATCTTATTATAAATACTACACCAAGTCTCCATAGAGCATTAAATTATGTGAACCCCCAAGCCACCCACCCCCCGCAAACATTATTTAGTGCAAACAGTGGCTGTGGCTCATTCTTGTGAAGTCACAACAGCCACTCATTCAACTAATCTTAAACCATATTCTTTGTCAAAACATGGGACAAAGCGTGCTAAGAGCTTTGAACGTGCGAGTGGTGGGCTCTGGTGAGAATATCCTCGTCTTAGCCCATGGCTTAGGCACTGATCAATCCGCATGGCAGCGCATTCTGCCGTTTTTCTTGCACGATTATCGTATCGTGCTCTATGACCTCGTCTGTGCCGGCAGTGTTAACCCTGATTTCTTTGATTTCCGCCGTTACACCTCCCTCGACGCGCACGTCGATGACCTCCTCAACATACTTGACGCGCTTGAGATCAACCAGTGCGCCCATGTCGGCCACTCCGTCTCGGCCATGATCGGGATTCTTGCCGCCATTAAACGCCCTGAGCTCTTCACTAAGCTTATCCTTATCGGTGCCACTCCAAGGTAATTACAATAAAGTGGCTGCTTATCTTGATTCTATATACATGTGTTTCATTTCTTTTGCCGGAGAAAAAAATAGGAAATGTTGGAGGGGTTTTTTCTAGGCCAAAGATGGAATTTGTGTCTTTTCTTGTTCTAATTCAATTCCCATAAAGTGGTGTCACAATTTTCAAACATGTAATTCATGATTATTTGACCATACTGATCGAAATTAATCCTCAATTTTATATTCAAGGTTCTTGAATGATAAAGACTACCACGGCGGATTCGAACACGAAGAAATTGAGGAAGTGTTCTCCGCAATGGAGGCTAATTACGAAGCGTGGGTCAACGGTTTTGCTCCGCTGGCGGTGGGGGCGGATGTTCCGGCGGCCGTCCAAGAATTCAGCCGCACTTTGTTCAATATGAGGCCAGACATAACGCTGTTCGTCGCTCGCACAGTATTTAATAGTGATCTGAGGGGAGTACTAGGCCTAGTAAAAGTGCCATGTTCGATAATTCAGACCACCAGGGATGCTTCTGTCCCGACATCGGTGGCGACGTACCTAAAGAGCCACCTCGGAGGGCGGAGCACGGTGCATATGTTGAACGTGGAGGGGCATTTGCCACACCTGAGTGCACCAACTTTGTTGGCTCGTGAACTCCGGCGAGCTCTAGCCCGGTGATGTGAAGTTGGTCCAATAGTTGTATTGCAACGCATGGGAATATATGTAAACGTGGCGAATATGCTTTGGACATGAATCATATCTAGCGTTTGGGTTTATCTGATTTTTGCAGAAAAGGAATAAGAATCTTCACGTGACTTTCACGTGTTGCGTCCCCCTTTTTCTGGTTTTATTGTTTCTCTACTTTTCTTTCTTAATTCTTCTTTATCCTTTTAGCTTGACATTTATGAAATTTTGCCGACTTAAAGTGGACACGTCAACGTATAGTCGATTCCCAAAAATGAGATAATTTTGAAGGTATTGTCGAGTTTTATTTTTAATGTACTCGACGACTCATCCGTTCGGCCCCATTTTGTAGAAATGAAAATAAGTAGAATAGTATTTTTTTTGAAAAATGAGTAGTTTGAAAAAAAAAGAAAAAATTTCGATTTACGTATAATATTGTTTTATGAAAAATTGTGTAAATGAAAATTAATGATAGCCAAACGGGAGCTTAAAGCACCGCTTGTTGAATTAGTGCCTTTATTCGTTTGACATATATTTATAGTTAGATGTGAACCCCATTCAGAAAGTTTGTTTGCCAAAGATTTGTTAAAAATAACTTTTTATTCAAAATTATTTTTAACCACATATTCTTTACAATTCAAAATTATTCCTTATCTTCTAATCAAATATTTTCTAAAAAACTTATTTTTCACATAAAAAATGTACCTAATAAGCATTAATAAAAGAAAGAGACAAGTTATATACTTCGAAGGTTTCAATGTCATTGAATCCACTATTTGAGCCCTATTTTTTTTTTTTTTTTTATGAATGTATTTTGAAATAGTAGATTGATGGAGAATGTCTTGTTAAAAAAGAAGGAAAATTTTTTGATGTGTGAGCAATATTATTTTAATTAGAAATATGTTATTGAAAAGAAGATAGAAAAATGTATTTTAGATCCTCGATTAAGAAAAATATATGACATCATGTGTATCAATGTGTAGATATCAAAATAAATATAAAAAATAGAAGACACATCGCCCAATAAATATTTTCATTATATTATTGAAGTTCTACTCATATTGTCATTGCAATTGATCGAACACAATATAATCTACTAGTCTCCTAAATTCAGCAGAATCAGAAATTTTTGGTGCTCCATCAAACGTGAAATGTGCCAAATTGATCTAACACAATCTAATCTATTTTCATATGAATATTTTTCTTGAGGTGATTTTTAAATCTATTCTATTGTTGCTCTAACCTCTTTGAATCTTTTTTTTTTTTTTTTAATATCCAGGTATCCCAACTTACACTAGACTAAATCCTGAACCTTCAAGACCCATGCCCCTAGAACTTTGGAGGGGGTAAATCGCGGAATATGCCTCAACTGGATCACAGGTTCCCTCCATTGACTGTATATTTCTGCGCACAAGAAACCCTCCTTCACAGTGATTGCTCCATACCAAATTTTTTGGCCGTAGATTTCCACCAGGAATCGAATTCTCCACACTGCCTTTTTTGGCCGCAAGTTTCCACTAGGAATCGAACTCTCCACACTGCCGCTGGAAGCAAGCTATTGAACATATTGGCGTGGCGTGGGGCGGAGCGGGGGATGAGAGAGAAAAGCTTTGTACTCTATGCACGTATAAAGTTAGCTATGTACGCTTCAAATCAAGAATGACAGCAAGTTTCAATCACTTAAATCAGTTGTACACTTACAAAATAAGTCATGTAGGCTGCGTCCAATGGCATGCGAATGAATGACATGACACTTGGTGGTCCTTCTTTATTAATTTAAAAATATATATATTAAAATTAATATTAAAATCAATAATTAATTTTAATAACACATTTTATAAAACCACAACTTTTCAATCAAACATTCCACTAATTTTTGTCAAAATCTACTAGATATCTAACTTTTATTTATAGCGAACAAAGGCTTAATTGTATTCGTTATTCCATAAATAATCATGAATCAAATGAAAAGTGCTATCAACGAGCCGACTCAAGTTGAGATGGCTCGCGAGCCGAAACTCGAAGTTCAGACTCGATTCGAATAAAAATGATTTTCACTTTCTTTGGTCCGAGTTGAGGCTCAGCCAAAAAATCAAGGCTTGACTCTAATTTTGGACTCAAGCCTTAGCTAGCTGAGACAAGCCTAGCCGAACAACCTTTTTTTTTCTTTTTTTAATTCCCGACAAATCTAATATTTTTTTAAAGAATTTAAAATTTGTGTAATTTGTACGAATTATAAAATAAATAAAGTTAACAACCCTCATCCTTTTTTGGGAGCTTGCGATCAGCTATTAAAATTACATAATTTTTCAAAATTTTAACTCATATTTATAGAAAAAAAAATATCAGCTTCAATCAAATTTGAAATACGATCAAAATAGCTACTGCCGCCTTAATAGGCTTGCTACCTTGATAGCCTATGAAGACAGCTGCCAATATGCGTGCTGTCTTAATTTATTATTATTGTTATTATTTTTTATTTTATTATTATTATTATTATTATTATTTGTTAAAAATCGAAAACGGTGGCTCGCTTGGGTTCGAGCCGACGCCCCAAAGTGGGGCTCAGCTCAAGCCTTGACTTAATTCTTCCAAACTACGAGCCAGTTCGATTGGGATTTTTTCGGGTCGAGCCATGAGCCTACAAGCCAAATTTATACCCCATAAATATCATAACTGAAACCAAGGAACAATCTTCTTACCAATAAGACTTTTTGACTAAGTGAAAAGTCGACAATATAGCTTTGCATTATTCTATAGGATATCACATCTAACCTAATATCATATGTGAGTTTTAAAATCTTAATTGGATTAGGTAAGTGTTGATTTCTTGCAAAATTAGAGAGTTCGTTCAATGACTATTTTATAACAAATTAAATGCACGTAAGCAAAGTTTATGGTCATTTTTTAAGCTTATATTACTTGTTAAACATTGATAACGATTCTTAATTTTGAACAGAATAAGGAAGAAATATTAATTGTCATGCCTGTAAAGAATGCCATAATTCACTAAGCTCCCGATAATTTTTTTTTTATTGGCCCAAACTCGAATAAGAGAGAATGGAATATCTGACCCAAATAAAAGCGTACAGTCGTTCGCACTAACTTTCCTAATAAATATTAAAAAAAAAAAAA